>NC_022013.1:17900524-17903044 GCF_000317375.1 Microtus ochrogaster | reverse complement strand
TCCCTCCCTCTTTGCTCTCTCCCTCCCTCCCTTCCTCCTTTCTTTCTTTCTTTCTTTCTTTCTTTCTTTCTTTCTTTCTTTCTTTCTTTCTGTCTTTCTTATTAGCATGTTGAGTAAAATGCAATGTCCTACTCTTTTCTTATCCTGATCATCATTCACTTTTTAGATGTTATTTTAGAATGCAAATTTATCAGTGATTTTGTTTTCCTCCTGGAAAAGATATGTTTATTTTCTACATAGAATCTCTGAATTAATATCCACCAGTTTCTTTTTGTAAATTATGATGAAGTATTTGAATTTTTTTCCAACCAAACAAAGAACTTACAGTAGCTTTAAATTAAAAAAAAATGAAAAACTCTGCATTATCACTCTGAGCTTCCTTACTAAATATCCTAAATTGGATTCCAAAGGTTTTTGGTCCTGGCCTCTAAAATCAAACTACTATCGAAATGAATATTTAGTTGGGGGCCTCATCCTAGCCCCCAGCATCCATCTTTGGAAGCCTCCTTCCCTGAGAGTTGTCTCAGTCCAAACTTCACCTCCCCAAAGAGGGTCAAGGAAACCTGCCAAGCAGTGAGCCCTCCCCCGGGAGGGTCAGAACCACTCCCACAGGATATTTGCGCTGCCCTCAGAGTATAAACATGTGGTCTCCAGGTTTCATGTGATCTCTCCTTCTCTCTCTTCCTCTTGCTATGCTCCTGGCCACCGGGGAGCACTGCATTAAACATGGGCATCTTTTATTCAGTCTAATTTGGTCTGAGTGGAATTATTTATGTTAGCAGAGAGGCTCATCTTAAGAAATATTCCTAATATATGGAAGTCCCACCTGAGGGGTCTGTTTTTCCTAAGGACCCAGGGAAAATGCCATTCTCAAGCATGCTCTCTTCCAAGCTAAAACTGGCTTCATCTTGGTGAGTTCCCTTTTTGGAATACATATAGGCAAGTTCCCAAAGGGGGCCCATTTGTACTTCTTTATTTTTGTCGAATTTCGGGCTTTCTGTTGAAGTCATGGCCATGCTGGAAGCCCAACCCAAGTGGGAATTGCGTGGACCATAGATGTCTGCCACTCATTTCTCACAACCCCTCATTATTTACTCAAGAGCTCTGTCCGGTA
The DNA here is from genome assembly GCF_000317375.1 of Microtus ochrogaster. Lineage (NCBI taxonomy): Eukaryota > Metazoa > Chordata > Mammalia > Rodentia > Cricetidae > Microtus > Microtus ochrogaster. Next base: position 17,901,930 of record NC_022013.1, on the reverse strand, counting down.
GATGCATTGCAGGAAGCTTGAGTCCCAGTTGGCATGGGCTTCTAAATGGTTTCTTACAATTCAAAGCCGACTCCTCAAACACTCTTGGGCTGCCTTTTACAATACCCCTTTTACATTGGGACTATGTAACACCTGATGCAAAAGCAAACAATACTCCAAAAAGCCCACAGTTTCTAGATGTATGCTCCTGCCTCTGCTCCCCTTCCCTTCCTCCCCCTCCCTGCTTCTCTAGTTGTTTGCTGTTTGTCTCACTCTGGGATTCTCTAAAACAGACCTGTTTTTCCCTGCCCTTCCACTCTAAAACCATATGATTCTTCTGTACTTAAATTTCTCTTCCCTCTTACAGCGTCTGTTAATATGGTCTTTAATGGGACCACCTCTATGCTTCCCGAGCTTCTGCCACCTACCGGCGCCAGGATTTTTAAATTGGTCAGCTGACACAGGTTTCTAAAAGTGTTTTACTTGTCTGTCTGTTAGAACAACATGGTCACAGTATGTCTGTGTGAGTATGTGGCTGCCTGCTCTACGTCTTTATTGGTGCATGTGTACTTGTTTTAAGATCAGTAAAACTTATAAATCCAGATGACAACAGCTCTAAAAAATGAAAGCATGTGGGTAACCCCCATTTTGACCCCACCACCATCTTGGGTCAGAGTACCCACATGTGTTAGTATTCTTTGACTTATTAAAATATCCATTTTAATCTTCTTACATTTACTGGCATTGGTAAGCTGTAACTAATTGGGTAAAATACATTTCTAAATTTAACTTATATGTCCTGTTTGAAGTACGAATTCTCAAGTGATGTTACAGATCTGAGAGTATGGCATTTAACAAAAGAACTTCTAACACAGAGACATGCCACTTCCCACAGCATCCTATAGCTCCTCCAAAAAAAAAAATACATGGTTACAAGAGATCTACCAGGCAAAGCCACTCACACAGCAAAAAGTGGCCTTCCTTCTCTTCAGCTTCCTGGATGCCACCTTGGGATTTGATCTTCTCATCCTGCCAAGATAGGTAGTCTAACCTCCCCTCCCCACAGAAAAATCTTTGGGTTTCTTGTACTCAGCAGCTAAAAGCAAGCACTTCTTATAGGCTGGTATTCTTTAAGAACTAAGGAGACACTTGGGATTGCTTGCATAGCTAAAAATGCTATCTCATTTCTGTTCATTTATCCCCCTTAGATCTGTCTAATGGCATTTCATGACTTAAGGTACTGGTAGCTCCTTCTTTATTTGTTAAGTTTCCTGCTAAAATACAGACAGGTGTACCTCTTTAACAGGCTTTATAGTCCAGGACTAACAAGTTTCAGGAGTATCTTCAGAGGTTTAGAGTTTTCAATTTTCTTTAATTGTCTTTAAAATGTTTAAAATGTTCTATTTATTTTATTTTATTTATTTATT
>NC_022013.1:17866020-17900148 GCF_000317375.1 Microtus ochrogaster | reverse complement strand
GGAATTCACCAAGACCAGCTAGCCTGGGTCTGAAAAAGCATGGGATAAAACCGGACTTACATAGCGGACAATGAGGACTACTGAGAACTCAAGAAAAATGTTTCTATTTTTTAACCTAAAGTAATAGCCTACTATGACACCAAGAGGTAAATCTGTTCCAGTTCTTTTACAGATACCTACAGGTTCCAGGAAAAAGTTATGCTTCAGTATCAAAAATAAGGTCTGGCAAAAACTAACAGTCTCCAGAGCCTGTTTTAAGCCCACCCATTTTTAAGCATATTTTACAGGTCACTCCTGCTCTCTCGGCCGAAACCAACTTACAAGGTGCTCTCCAGACAATGCCAACACCTGCACCAGCTCCTGGGACTTTACCATTGGTACCAACTTTCTTGGATCAAGGACACCTACCAACTCAAATCTGGTTTTACCTGCTCTTTTTTCCCAATTATATACCTGAGCCTCGCTTGTAAAACCAGGGCACTTTTTCTTTTCCATTCTTTCTGGCAGTTAATGACTTCCCATGGCTAGCCCCATTCACTGGGCCAATAATAACAATATTTTTTTTCCTCCTAACCACCTACCTTCTCATCTCCCTCAAGAAACAGCTGCCTGAGGACTCCAGGATGACAGTAAACTGGATGTTGTTCCAGCACACCTCTCACTGAGCATGAGCCCACCAACTCCTAGCTCTCCCATCTCCCACATCACTCCATACCCACAGGAAGTACCCAGGCTTGAGCCAATGCCCCTTTATCCAAGGAACACCTAAAATGTTGATTGGAAGCGTCACCTCAGCTCCCTGGCACCCCCTTATACAAAGAGTCTAAAATATTAAGTTGGAGGCCTCATCCTAGGCCCCAGCATCCATCTTTGGAAACCCCCTTTCCTGAGGGTTGACTCAGTCCAAACTGCACCTCCCTAGGGAGGGTCAAGGATGCCTGCCAAGTGATGACCCCTCCCCAGGGAGGGTCACGACCACTCCCACAGGCTGACTCACAGAGAATGAACATGTGGTCTTGGGGTTTTGCGTGGACTCTCCTTCTCTCTCTTGCCCTTGACAAACTTTCCTGGTGCTACCTGGAAGTATTACATTAAACATGGGCATCTTTTATTCAGTCTTATTTGATCTGATTGGAATTATTTATGTCAGCAGAGAGGATCATCTTAAGAAATATTCCTAACAATGACAAACAGCATACATGAAATATAACTTAACATGTTATTCCTCATCCATGAAGTCATATATTCAGCTCATTGGGTCATGATCATAAACTGAGATAGGATTCACTTTGCAAGTAAATTGAAAAGTAGTAATAATGTCTGTCATTGTCTGATGGGCAATGCTACTAATACATACAGAAGCTGATACTCCATGTGTGCTCTGTCTGAATAGTTTGTCATAGAGTGATGACATAGAGTCTCCATAAGCTCATATGTATCCTCCATAGGAATATAATCATTGCTGTAGAATGAGGCTGTTTCGCTCTTCTGGAGCTCAAGAGTAACATGGTCTTTCTTCTCCAGGATATTACCATTTTAAGTGTGTGGTGAGTTTTGTTTATTTGTGAGAGCAAATGCCACAAGTTTGATACTGAAAGGATGGATGATGATAACACATTAGAAAATTGCCTATAAAGTGATAATAGGAAGACTGGAGCATTAAAGATGAATTCTTTTATATCTTGTTTTCAGTTATAATAAAGAGAAATTAAGGAAATCCAAATGATATGTATATAGAATCTTGAATTTTGATTGCCTCATAAAAGGCTAATGTCTAACTTCAGGTATGTCAGAATTTTTCTGTTTTACACTGCAAGGAACCCAACAAATGTGCTTTAATGTTTTTTCCTTTCAACAGATTTTGTGTGAATGATCATTTTTCACATGGCTTTGTAATTGAGGTTGGATGCAACAAGAAGCTGGAAAACACATAGGATAAATGTGGTTTATAGTCTCTGGAATCCAAAGTAGATTTATATATCTCTACCAGCCTATTAAGTTTATAAAATAAGAGCTGATAACTTCCTCTTATAAAGGTTACTTTTTATACACACGAATACAAATCAGCTATGCATTCAAACAGCTTGGGACCGCCGAGCAGCATACTGTGATTCTGCTAGGCTCACATAGGGCACATGCACTTCAGTAAAGAAGCTGTGTAGGATGGAGAATCTTTGAGTTAAGACCACTTCCAGACACATATTTTGTAGACTCTATCATCTACTAACTATGAGTGGCTGGAGGAATATATGAAGTTTAATATAAGAATATACTATATACCATAAAATTGGAATCAAATCAGCTAACACTCCCCGAATGACACCCAGTTCTTAGAGCCATCTGAGCCCTGATAGGCTTTGTTGCCCAGGTTGTAGACACTAGTACTCACCCTGTGAGAGTCTCCTGCAATCACATGTGTTGTCTAGCCCCAACTCCTTCGTTTATTTTTAACATTATGTTTCATAGGAGAGAAGACAAAAAAAGCATGTTTAATTTTCATTAAAATGGGTCAGGGGAAGGCTAAAAATAGTGCTTGTCCAAGCTGGTTTGATATTCTTGTTGTGCTCTTGTTTTCATTTAATATGTTCCATTTATTCTATTTATATACATAGTGCAAATTATGTTACCCTAGAGAACCCTGGAAGCCTAGGCCTGTAACTCTAGCTAGGTGAGAGTCTAAGACAGTACACTGACAAGTTTAAGACCTATCTGGACTACACACCAAATTCAAAACTAACCTCTGCAACTTAGTGAAACTATCTTAAAATAAAAATGCAAAATGCTAGACATAGCAGAACATGACTTTAATCTCATCAGTGAGAAGGCAAAGAAAGAACAGCCCTGGGACTCACTAGCCAGTTACTAGCTAAGAATAGTAGGCTTCAGATTCAGTGATACACATTGTCTCAAAAATAATGGAGGGAACAATCAAGGAAGACTTCTGACTTCCACAAACACACACAGACACATGCTTGAGTATCTTCACACACACACACACACACACACACACACACACACAGAGAGAGAGAGAGAGAGAGAGAGAGAGAGAGAGAGAGAGAGAGAGAGAGAGAGAATTTAGAGAAATTGAGATATAGCTCAGAGGTAGAGGGCTTTCTCAATGGCCAATGCCCTCTGTTCAATCCCCAGTCTGAACAAAAAGTTGTGTTACTCATATTAAATTTATAGTATTTACAAGGAAACAGCTCCAGTGGTTTCCAATTGCACAAAACCAAGGGCAGTGCCATGGAGGGTAGAGTTTATTTACTCTAATATGCTTATTATTACACTGTTTAAAGGTCATTTCATTTGTAAAGATGATATGCATGTTTATACATGAACTGGTTTTTCTCCTTTAGCGCTTTTACTAAACACATAAATGCAAACCCCTTACTCTCTTTAGACACTGTTATAAAGTAAGAGAGGGGCTAGAGAGACATCACAGCGGCACATTGTGTGCGTACAAAACAGAATCCCTGTATGTACAGAAGAGCTAAAAGAAATTTGACATCCTACCACTTTTAGTAACAAATTTTTATTTGCTAATGGATGCAAAATTAGAGAATTAAGTTAACCAGATTTAACTTGCTGACTGATACTCCCAGTGTAGATTTTTAAATGGGCCTATATCTGTCTGTGAAACCAGGGTATATGTCTATGTTGCTAAGCAGCAAGTGGTTGGGGGAAAACAGTTACTCAAAGACCATAACTCATGAAGTTCAGTTGGTATGGAAAAATAAATAAATAAAAATCTTACATCAGTCCCCACTCCACTAATAACTGACCAATGGCATGGCCTGGGTATCTCCTCTTTTATTTTCTAAAATTGATCATTCAAGGCCCATTTAGCTCTATTTATTGAAAAGATGTGTTTCCTAGGTTGCTTTAAGAAATTTGTTCCCATACTGCTACATCTGGAAGAAAATTTGTTCTTTTATCTGTTTATTATTTTATAGACAGAGTCTCACTGTATAGTTCTGGCTGTCCTGAAATTCACCATATAGACCAAGTTGACCTCAAATTCATAGAGATCTGTATTTTTCTGTCTTCCAAGTGCTGAGATTAAAGGTATGAACCACTATGCCAGGCTAAGAAGCTATTCTTTAAGGACTATCTCCCAACCGATCTCCTGACAGACGAAATTAATTTAACAATAAAAATCAGACCTTGTGATAAACACATGTAACTGATCCTTCTTCTTGTAGACTCTCCACATGTTTATGTACTAACAAGCCATAATTTATTAATAATTCCTAAATAAATACTGTCTTAGTCAGAGTTCTATTGCTGTGAATACCAAGGAAATTATTATAAGGGAAAACATTTCATTACATTAGTTTATAATTTCAGAGGTTTAGTCCATTATCATAATGGTGGGAAGCATGGCAGTACAGACAGACATGGTGCTGGAGAGGTGGCTGAGAGTTCTACATCTGGATCCATAGGCAGGAGGAAAACAAAGCCACTGGGCCTGACTTGGGCATCTAAAACCTAAAAGTTCATCCCTAGTGAGATACTTCTTCCACCAAGCCCATATCTCTTAATCATTCTAAGAAGTACCACCCCCTGATGACTAGCCATTTAAATATTATGAACCTAGAGGAGCCATCCTTGTTCTAATCACTCCCAGTACCTATGACACTTGCCCTGGATATTCAGAGAACAATAAATCTTAAATCTCCTCACCCACGTGATCTCAGCTGAGGGCACACTGGGCAAGGCTCCGCATTCCCATTTCAGCTCTCAAAGGTAAATAAGTGTCTGATTTGTTGTCTGTTTTGTGGAATTCTGTCCCAGTTTTGTGCCTTTTATGCCATGAGAAATTTTACTTGCTATGTAAACTTTATTTACATTAATTAGAGTAGTATCATTCACAAGTTAAATGTTTAACTAATAAACTTTAAACAGAAACATTTCATAAAATAGTCACATTTGATGAATTAATGAACATTTTGTCACCAGAAGCTCCCAGGAATATAACTCAATACTTTCTGTGAGGAAAATTCATCAATTTAAATGTTGGTACCAGGGTTATTGACTGTGACAGGCCTGACAATGTTTCTTATTGGTAGAATGTAGATTTGGGGATTTTGCATTAAGAAAAAAGTTAAATGTTTTACGTGGTGCTAAATGGGGCATACTAGTCGAAGCGTGGGGGACAGTGGAGCTGAGATGCAGGTTATACTAGTAGAAACATGGGTGACAGGGAGCAGGTTATAATGGTGGGATGAAGAGATTTTAGAAGAGAATAGTAATAAAAATCCTAAAGACCATTCTTGTAATATTGTGGTGAAGAATGTGGCTGCTTTTGTCCCTTGTCCAAAATGACTGCCTGAGGCTAAAGAGTTTTGGATTAATGGAGTTAGTAGAGAAGATTTCAAATCTGCTTACTATGGACAGTCATGCGGTTTTTAGCGGCCAGTCTTATGCAGAGCTATAATGAAAAGGAGTAAGCTGTGCAAGAAGAAAATACAAAATATACAGTTTGAGGAGAAAGAGAGCACCAGGTTATGTAATGGAGCTAAGTCTGGGGGTTCAGGAGACAAAAAAGTTTAAAGGAAATCCTGATGCTAAGTGGAATAAGGGGAGTGGTGACCTCAGGACAAGGTCCTAGCCAGAAAAGTTTCCAACTCATGAAAGGAAATTTAAAAAAAAAGCTTAGTTAGGTCCTTGTGTGGTGGTATATGCTTTTAATCCCAGAACTCTGGAGGCAGAGACAGGCAGATCTTTGAGTCTAAGGCTAGCTTGGTCTACAGAGAGAATTCCATGTCAGCTGAGCTAAGAAACCATCAAAAACAGAAAGCTGGTGAAAATGTATTTGAAAAACGGAGGAGAGGAGAGACATGTTACAGCCTAGCAAACAGCAAAACTTGGCAACTTTGGCCACAGGGTTCTGGCTTTAGAGTCAAAGATGCAAGAAAGGGGTATGGATTCTCCCTCCCTGACTAAAGGAAGCCACTGAGACCAGTCATATGTCTAGGGTACTCATGCATGGGGCCCAGAAAGGCCATTCATGAAGCTGTGATGGTGAAGCCTGGATTTTGCTAGAGACCCCATGATGTTGGACATGCCAACACTGTTGATACAAGCCAAGGAAAGCTGCGGACAGGGCATGGAATCAGCCTAAGAGAGAGAAGCGTATTTCACTCAACGAAGCTGAGATGAGTTGGAGATTTGAAGAGTTCGTTAATGTCAGACGTGGAGAGCAGAATTTGGAGATGACCCTGATTTTAGGTCTTGCACTGGTTCCATGCTTTCTCACTATTTTCCCTTTCCTCCATTTTGGAACGGTAATTAATATATATCCTGTGCCATTGTATGTTGGAAGCATATGATGTGCTTTTTGCTTTTTCTTTTATAGGGGCTTACAGTTAAGAGACAGCCATGAGTCTCAGAAGAGACTTTGGACTTGGAAATTTTAAACTTGGAAATTTTAAATTTCCTGTTATAGACTATAGGGACTTTTAAAGTTGAATTGAATGCATTCTTGCATTATGATATGACAAGCCTTTGGTTGCAAGGGGGATATATGTGGTGGTTTGCACAGGAATACCCCATAGGCTCCTATATTTGAATGCTTGGTCACTTAGGAGGTGTAGCCTTTTTGGGGTATCTGTGGTCTTTGCAGAGGAAGTGAACAACTGGGGATGGGTTTGAAGTTTCAAATGCTCAATCCAAACAAATGTCTCCTTTCCTGCAGCCTGCAGATCAACTCTCAGCTCTTCCAACATCATGTCTGCCTGTGTACCACAATGCTTCCCATCATGCTAGTAATAGACAGTCTTTTAACTGTAAACACTTCCTGATTGGATGCTCTTTTTCTGAAGAGTTGCCATAGGCACAGTGTTTCTTCACAGCAACTAAACATTGACTAAGGTAGCTTCCATATTGAAGCCATAGGACATCAGTTCTCAGCCTGTGGGTCACAACTCCTTTGGAGATTGAACTACCTTTTCACAGGTCTCACACAGCAGATATTTATATTACAATTCACAGCAGTAGCAAAATTACAGTTATGAAGTAGCAACAAAAATAACTTTATGATTGAAAAAATGTATTCAAATGTCACAGCATTGGTAAGGTTGAGAACCACTGTTATACAACATAATTGTAAAACTGAGAATCAATTATGATCATAGGAATTTTCAGATATCAATGTGGTGGTGGTGGTGATGGTGTGTGTGTGTGTGTGTGTGTAAAGCCCATCATATATTGAAGACTTTTCTCCAGAAATTTAGGTAAATTATATATATATATATATATATATATTTCAGGGTAATTTGTGTATAGATCATATGTCATGGTCTGAGGATGTACCTCAAGTAGCAAAGTATTTGCCCAGTGTGTATGAAGCCCTGATTCCATTCCTAGAGCCAAATAAATCTATCTGTGATGGGGTATACATACAGTCCAAATACTCAGGAGAATCCCTAGTTTTCTGGTTATTCTCTTTGGTACAGTGAGATCAAGACCAAGCTTGGCTACATAAGACACTCACAAAAACAAACAAACGAATAAACAAACAGAGAGACAGACAAAAATCTGCATACTTTAACATTCAAATAGAACTCAGTATCTAGCCCAGCTGGATTCTGGACTCATACTATTTACTATTAGTAAATCGAATATGCACTGAATATGGCATTGCATAGCATGGTGTTCAATCACAGGTAATTTCTATTATGTATGCATGCATATTGACATTAAGAAGCACATGTGGATGGTGTTGAATGACACTGAATATGTATAGCTGACAGTCTAGCAACAATTTCCCTGATTTTACATTATGAAACTCTTCTGCATGAGAGCTCTCATGTCAGTACCAGAAACAAATAGATAACCACCTGGTTTATCCCTTTGACAAGTATTTCTAGCAAGAAACGGACTAGATATGGAATTCGGTTTCTTGTTTTTTTTAATATTTATTTATTTATTTATTATGTATACAATATTCTGTCTGTGTGTATGCCTGAAGGCCAGAAGAGGGCACCAGATCCCATTACAAATGGTTGTGAGCCACCAGGTGGTTGCTGGGAATTGAACTCAGGACCCTTGGAAGAGCAGGCAATGCTCTCAACCTCTGAGCCATCTCTCCAGCCCCTGGAATTCGGTTTCTTAACGACTGTTTTTGTCTAAGATTCGTAAAGCTTAGGCTAGGGAGAGTCCCAAGATGATTCCCTAATGACAAACTGTATAATCATTGTGAAGTTGTAGACTGGGTTTGAGATTAACATGCACACCCCTAGGTCCATAAATAGCAGAAGTTGTCTGCCACTGGGGGATAGTTTGAGGAGAAAGTCAGCCTGGAAACCATGGGAAGTAACTACTAAGAACAAGGTCTTACCCCACTTCCACATCCTAAAGTACATCAGAAGTGTATAGGACGTATGCTTTTACATCTTTGCTCATGTTCACACACATTTCATATTTTAAAGTAGCATTGGTAAAATTTCTTTCTCTATGTGTGATGGGCTGCATGTGCACATGTGGCTTATTTGTGTCTACATGGTTGCTCACAAAGGCCTGAGGATGGCATCAATTATCCTGCTTATCACTCTCCCTATTGTTCTCTAGGGAAGATTCTCATAGGCAGAAAGCAAACTCTGGCCATCTTCCTGTCCCTGCTCCCATAATATTGGAGTTACAGGTACTTCAGACCATGTACAACTTTTTTATATAGATGCTGGGGATTTAAAGTCAGTTCCTTATGTATAGTAAGTAGCATTACCCAGTGAACACTTTTTGTCAGTCATTATGGTTTTAGTGTACTTATTTGTTAACACTATTCTTATGAGCTTTTAAAATTATCCTACTTTTTCTATATGTAGCATTTCTCAAACTTTTATACATCAAATCTAGATATTAAAGATTAGCATTAAATTTTCCATTAAATATCTGATTCTTTTAAACAAAGCAGCAATTCTCAGTGTGGTATAGATTTTGTGTGGTTTACAGCTATCATACCATATCCGATTATACATCAGTACATCTGAGTGGATTAGTGTTCTAGCTTCAGCCTGCCAAGCTTCTTTATAAAAGTCTTATTTACGTATGTCAGCTGTGATGTGAGTGGACAGAAATCTCACCAGGACACTCTTTCCATTACATTTTAAAAGAAAGATGATAATAATTTCATAGCTATAAAATGATCCAGTTCCTCTTAACTAAAATGCCTTTCCACTTCTATGCAAGGATCACCATTTGAAATGCAGGACTCCTTTACTTTAGTAAGCATATTCTAGAAATGGTGTTTGAGACACTAGAGGCCTTGCAGTACATTCAAACTCAAGACAGCAAAGACATAGATTTCAATGAAAGCATGCAATAAAGAGGCCACCTCTCTCCATTATTCACAATTAGTACTATAGTATCTTAAGCATGTAAAACATTAATCCAGAATCATGTATGGTATATCATAAATAGCACTACATAAATGTTCCAAACATAAACATCATCACCTCTAATGAACAGTAGCACCATATGGAAAATAGTTTTTGCAAAATAGTTCCTAGTAGCTCACAAACTCCACTATTGTTACAATATAAGTTTGTATTCCACATGGCCACTCATACTTGCAATCTTAAAATTCGGCTCATCAGGAAGGATGGTCAGGAGTTCAAGGAGGGCTCATTCTTTAGAGTCTATCTTGGCTTCAATGAGATCCTGTATCAAAAAATAAAGGAAGACAACCTAAGCTTATTTTAAGTGATGGTACTTGGAAGTTCTTATCCAGTTTCTATTTATATGAGGCTAAATAATTTATGTTTTGTCTGTGATCCATGGGTTCCTCCTTACTACAGTTTAAAGGATGGTACTCCCTCCCAAACACATGTTGGCACATAACCCCCAATGCAGCATTATGAAGAGACGTTGATAATTAAGTTTTGAGGGCTCAGCTTTCAAGAAGAGACCAGCTTTCTGATAAATTGATTTGGATTAAATCATGTTAAATTACTCTCCTGAGAGAATACAGTATGTCTCTCCTTTAGAGGATGTAATGAAGCTGTCCCTCGAAAGGAGAGTACATTCCATTACTGGACATTAAAAGCCAGAACTGATAGAAACAAATTTCCACTCTTCTAAGCTATGTAGTCTTGGGTGATTCTTTCATTGATATAACTGAATGTAGACATTTCTCCACTTTAGATAAAAGCAGTCCATAGTTGTGGTAGCTTGAACAGATATGGTCCCCATAGACTCAGGTGTTTGAATGCTTGGGTTATATAGAGCAATAATATTAGGAGGTAGAGTCTTGTTAGAGTAGGTGATGCCTTGTTGGATGAAGTGTGCCACTGTGGGGCCAGGTTTTCAGGTCTTTTATATACTCATGCTATGCCTAAAGTGGAACAGTTCACTTCCTGTTGTCTGCTGAGCAAAATGCAGAACTCTCAGCGACCTATCCAGCTCCATGTCTATCTGCATGCTTCCTTGCCTTCTGCCATGATGATAATGGACCAAAGCCACAGAACTGAAAGCTAGATCCAGCTGAATGTTTTCCTATATAAGAGATGTCATGGTCATAGTCTTTCCTCAGAACTAAGACAGTAGATCTTCACAAAGATGTTAGGATATCACACAAATAATACATGTCTTTGAACCAAAAGTTGCTCAGTAATGATCTTCTCTGGTTAGTCACATACATTACTCAGGATCTAGCTAACTTCTACTTTCTGATTTGGAAAACATCAACAGGAGTTTTATGAAACAAGGATTTATTAGGTTTTTTTCTCTAGGTAGTATTGAAAGGCATTCAATGCAGTCACTTTTAGAGGAGTCATAGATATGAGTTCTTAGAATTATGACTAAAACTAATACACAGCCATAATATTGCTGTGTGTTTATAGAATAAATACATTTAAATATGGACTGGTAATGGCAGAATTTGCCACCTAGCCCTGAGATAGTGACAACTGTAAAGAAGATGGGCTTATAGACTTGAATATAAAATTAAAGATATGTTTTTACATCAATAATTTTTTACATGCTCTTATTTTTACAGAAATTCTGTCCAACTTGGGGGTAATTTTAAAGATATATACAAACATTTGTTTAATGTCATAGAGAGTCATGACAAAATATCTTCCATCTAATATTTCAAAATTAGTAATGAAACAATAGGTATGCTTAAACTTACTTTAGTTGTATGGCATTTTAAAATAGCAGATGATTGCAATATTTTTCTTCTAAATATCTAATAAACCTAAAGAATAGACAGTTCTCCAATTTGACTAAGTGTTGTCCAATACATATTTGTTCTTAGATGTGCATTTTTTTCTGATTTTTAGCCACGTTGAATGAAAAACTCAATGTCTGCCTCTCCTTACCAACTGGTGGCTCAGAATTCTATTTGTCATTTCTTTTCCTTATAACAGATTACAATGAAACCAACCTTTGCTTCTCATATTGTAATAAAAGTGATATGCAGATGTTAATATTCAATATACATGCATCTCTATAGAAATTATTCATATTTTGGTAACTTTACATACAAGTGACTTGTGAATTACAGCCATGCTATTTTTCTTAGTTCTCTGGTCTTCTATTAATTTATAATATTTCTTTTGATAAGATAATTTTTTATTGATTCTTGGGAAATCTCACATTATGTACCCCAATCCATCTTACCTCCCAGTCCTTCTATATCAGCCTTCCACCACTGCAGCACCCCCCTAAAAAAGAAGACCCCCCAAATTAATTAAAGCAAAACAAAAGATAAACCACCTCCTGGCTCCATCTTTCTCACCTTCTCAACACCTCTTTATTCTTTCAAGTGGCACTGGGAGCTATGGTAATCATGAAGTATTCTCTTCTGTCCAATTAGCCCCCACCCCTGCCACAGATGTTCTTTGCAGTAAGTCATTGGTCTGGTTCAAGGTCTCTGATTTCTGGCATACCATCATCGGTGAAACTTCTCCCAGGACTTGCTGTTGCCCCAAGTCATGGAGATATTGCAGCTATTGTTCTTCAGTACCAGTCCCTTTACCCTCTCCAGCAAGTCAAAGATGGGAAAGGAAGGGACCCTGGATGGTAACTAAGATGGCCAGTCCTGACTGCTGGGACAGCTCCCCTCAGGTGAGTAGGGGAGACAGATTTCTTAAGCCCAAGCTATTGGCGCCAACCCTCCCAGGCCCATGCTGAGGGGTGGGGCCATCTGTCTGAGTGAAGGAGAGGGTGGAGCAGCCCTACCTAAAACCCTAAGACAGTAGATTCTCACAAGGGGTGAGGCCAGTTCTGCTACAGTGTCTAGCAAGGGGTAGGTCCAGCTTTCCCAGGGCCAGTGGAAGGGTGGAAACAACTCAGAATGACACTTGGGCTACAACAAGCATGCCTACTTTGACTTCCTGTGGTAAAATGACCACAGACATCAACTCAGACCCCCTGGCTGTTATAAGGTCATGGACTCAGCAGCAGCCTGGGTTTGGATTACTCCAATGATGCAGACCACTTAGATTAGGCTCTGGTGGTGACACATGATCACAGGTTGTGGCCTAGACTTCAGACATCCATGTGACCTTTAGTGGCAACATGGGTCACAGACATCAACCCAGACATCAGCTAAAGAAAGACCCTGGACTCAGACATGGTCCCCAGCAACAGCCTGGGCCCAGATGTCACCACCGTTCCAGGTAGCAGGCAGCACAGGCCACTTAAATTGGCATGGTCCCTGCAGCAGCATGGCCCTTGGACACCAACATGGCGTCAGGAGGTGGCCCAGATCGCTGGCATCAGCATAACCTTCCATGATAGCAGGAGTTACAGACAACAACAGTCTAACTATCCTGGGTTAGACCGGGAACCCAGATATCACTCTACACCTGAGCCTGGTCTTGGACATCACTATGGCCCCAGTGTCATTCAGCATAGTCCTCGGACACCAACACAGACTCAGTGGCTGAACATACCCCAGGCATCCATGACTTTCAGTGGTTACTGAAGCTATGGACACCATCACAGATGTCAGCTGTAGTAGGGGCACAAACCCTGACATGGCCCTGGGCTGCAGCGTGGGCTGAACATCACCCTGGCCCTGGGTGGCAAGCAGGCTACCCACATCGGTCTGTCACTGCGTTTAATTCTTCAGTTTTTCCTCTTCCCACATCACATGAACCATTCTGCTTCTCATTCTCCCTCATTGCTGTTATGCGTTTGCTAATCATAACGCAAATGCCTGGCCAGTGCTGCGAGGTGCTGAGCAGTCCTGTGGATGTCATCAGCCAACCAGCACTGTGAAGAGCAGACTGGCCTGTGCATGTCTTTCACACACCTGGGTTCAGTGGCACCAGGGGACCTGTGTGTGCCTTCAGGCAGCGCAGACTCTGAGGACCCGAGCACTACTGTGCAGGTCTTTCACCTGCATAGGCTGAACCAAATTACAATATTCCTTGAATATGCAACACAGTAAAGAAACTTATTAAACATTTGTAAGATCATTTTTATATCAAGTTGAATTTAGAAAGCTATAATCTTCACACATTTTTTATTATCTGAGATCAAATAACGAATCTGTGATGTGTTGTAAAAGACAAACTTTTAAATACTAGAAATCCTTGTTTATTTTGCCTGGTAACCTTAAGTGTGATTAACACTCTGCCTTTACCTCAACAGAGACAGAAAATGGGTCCACCTTATCTTAGACCAGATTCTCCAAACTCTAGGCTAAAATACACCTTTCCTTTTAGAAATTAATTATGTCAGATATCTTCATTCTAGTGATGCAAGGATAACGAATCTAGGTAGTTAATAACATGGAGCAAGTGCCTAGTGTTTAGTTCACAGTTCCGTGCATGGGGCAGAAATGAGCAGGTCTGGAAAAGTGCCTAGATAACTACATCAGACCCAGAAAATGGCTTCATCTCCTTAGGCCTGGGGAAGCTCTGTGCTGAACACTTCTGTTAAAGGTTGCAGACCCAGTGGCACTCTGCTGGCCTTCATCCAGATCAGAGGCTGAAATCACTAAACCAGCTTAAACGCACCCTTGACTTCTGCATGTATCTCACAGTCTCTATCCATGTCTTTATATTTCTCTACATAGTGTAGGGTAAAATTTTAAATGTGGAAGATGTATATGATGGAAAGGAAAAAGTTCTAATGAAAAATTAAAGAACTATAGGCATAACTAGGTAATCATGTTTATGAATAGAAAACCTCGATACTACCAATATTAGGTCTTCGTAATTTGATCTATACACACATCTTTGTAAACTGTAGGTTATAACACTATATAGCATCATGTAACTGAATGTATAGGTATGAAAAATGGCAGCAACTAAAAAACTCTTTGAATTCACAAATAAACAGATCTGTTCAATGTCAAACATTAAATGAATCCCAGGTTTTACTGACATCACTTGACCATATGAATTGTGTGGCTTCACTGTGACCTTAGAAGCTCAAGTCATCAGAGAGAAAGGAGCCCCTATTGAGGAAATGCCTCCATGAGATCTAGTTATAATGTGTTAGTCAGTGTTCTCTAGAGCAGGACAACATATTGGATGAACATATATGTGTGTGTGTGTATAATTATTTAAGAAAACAAACAAACAAACAAACAAACAAATCCCCTCACCAGGGTGCCTGGTCATTTGAATTTTAGTTAATTCCAGATGTAATTGAGTTGACAACAGAAAATAGACATTATACAAAAGAACCTCATATAGATGTTTTGGTGGTTTATGTATAACTGCCAAAATTTTGAAGCAATCCTAATGTCCTTAGAAGGTGACAGATAAATTGTGATACACTGAGGCTATAAAAATATTTACTACTAAAAATAAAAGTGCTATTGATTCATGAAACCACATGGAAGAAGTTTAATGAGGAAGTTACAAGTATTATTATTTCAACCATATGACTTTCTATAAAAGGCAAAATTACGGATATAATAAGTCATTAGTGGTACCTAAAGTGTATAGGAAAGGAAGAATGAATAAGCAAAGCATAAAAGGCATTTAAGGTGATTGCTATATCATTAAACATTTGTGCAGTATAAGAGATGAACTCTAATGCAAACTATGAACTTTATTCTACTATGTGACACAATAGTTCATCAATTTTAAGAAATATGTCACTCTGGTACTAAGTGTTGCTAACAATGGAGACTGTACATACTCTGATTAATTTTCTTTGAAAGTAAAACTACTCTAAAATTACAAAACATATTTCAATAATTAACGTTTATCAATTTGAATGAACTAATGGATGCTCAAAGAGCTGGTTAAACAATGTACCCAGGTATGTCTGAGAGTGTTTCTGAGTGAGATCAGTATGATTGCATTCCATTAGTTCCCCTGGGAAAATGTAAACAAAGACCTATACATCCCTTTCAATTCAATGGTATATATTTTTGTAAGGCATGTAGTTACTATTTTCAGGATTTTATTGGTAACTCTTTTAAAGGCCTCACTTTATATATCTAAATTTTAAGATCTTATTTTGTCTTTTTCAGTTTTCTTTTGTTAGTTTAAGAGATTTATGTTTCAAAAGGACCTACTTTATTTCATTGATACTTTATATTATTTTTCTTTTTGGTTTCAGTAATTTTTGTCTTTATTTCCATCTACCCATTGCTATTGTTTCTCCAAAGCCATAAAATATATTTGAGTGCCTCATTTTTTATCTAAGTACTTATATATATGACCTTTATTATTTGGACTGTTTTTATTATATCTCACAGATTTTCATATTCATTTAAATCTAGGAATTTTAAACCATCTTGATTTCTTCTGTGATCCCTTCATCATTGGATATTGTGTTTTTTGAGCTACATGAGTTTATGTTTTCTGTAGCTTCACTTGCTGTTGATTTATAGCTTTATTGCATTGTGGTCAGAGAATTCAAGAAGTTATTTCAATTTTCCTGTAATTTTTTGAGACTTTCTTTGAATCCTAATATGTGATCTATTTTGATAAAACTCCTTGAGTTGTTAAGAAGCATATACATTTTGTAGTATATGAATGGAATGTTCTGTAGATATCTATTAAATCTGTTTAATTTGTGATATCATTTAACTCAAATGTTTCTGTTTATTATGATTAGTTGACCTGTCTAATATAATAGTGGGGTACTGAAGCCACCTATTATAGAGTGTGATTCATGGGTATAGCAATAAATAATTAGGAATCTTTTAAATTCTATGTCCACTTAGCAGAATAATAGTAATGGTTTATCCTTTAGGGCCTATGACCTATCTAGTTGTAGTTTGTGGCTGCATTTAGAGTGCCAGGTATATATTATGTCTCATAACTAGGCCTTGGCACCAGTCAGAAAGTGGATAGTTAAAATTTCTAAACACAAAATTTTGTACACATAAAATCTAAAGGTAATTTTGTCAAATGCTTTTTCAGCGTCTAATTAAATGATCATATGTTTTCTTTCTCTTTCAGTTTATTTATATGGTGGATTACATTGTTAGATTTTCGTATGTTGAACCAGCCCTGCATCTCTGGGATGAAGCCTACTTGATCATAATGGATAATTTTTCTAATGTGTTCTTGGATTCGGTTTGCGAGTATTTTAATGAGGATTTTTGCGTTGATGTTCATGAGTGAGATTGGCCTGTAATTCTCTTTCTTGGTTGAGTCTTTGTGTGGTTTTGGTATCAAGGTAACTGTAGCTTCATAAAAGGAATTTGGCAATGACTCCTTTGTTTCTATTTTGTGAAATACATTAAGGAGTATAGGTATTAGCTCTTCTTGGAAGTTCTGGTAGAATTCTGCATTGAAACTATCTGGACCTGGGCTTTTTTTGAGCTCACCAAGGCCAGCTGGGCTGGGACTGAAAAAGCATGGGATAAAACTGGACTGTCTGAACAAGGCAAACAATGAGGGCTGATAAGAAGCCAAGGACAATGGCATTGGGTTTTGATCCTACTGCATGAACTGGCTTTGTGGGAGCCTAGCGTGTTTGGATACTTACCTTCCTAGACCTGGATGGAGGAGGAAGGACCTTGGACTTCCCACAGGGCAGGGAACCCTGACTGCTCTTTGGACTGGAGAGGGAAGGGAAAAGGAGTGGGGGAAGGGGGAGAAGAGTGGGAAGAGGGGGAGGGAAATGAGAGGCTGGGAGGAGGCAGAAATTTTTTTCAATAAAAAAGGAAAAAAACTAAAGGTAATTTTGTACAATAATTTTTAGTGCACCTTGATTTCAGCTGTGTCATAATACAAGGTTTTAAGTTGGATAAGCAGAACTGTCAAATCTTACCAAGACAGGGTAAAAGAGTTTTGAAAATTTTTCTTGCCTTTAAAAATAATCTGTCAATTATTCTAGGCCTTAGCCAAAGTTGGTTTCTTCATCATTGTAAACATGACATTGGGTGATTGCCCAGGTACCCAGTTGTCTCTGTGATTTGTTGCATGTTTTGGAAGTTGTTTGATTGTACTTCCTAATTACTCAGGTAACATTATTTCCCTTCTCGGGTCTTCAATGAAGTTGAAGACTAGATAAATGTAGTTACTTTCCTCTCATGACTTGGTCAAGTTATTTATTATACAAGACTTAAGCTAGCTAGAATAGGATACTTGTTCTTATTGTATATAATTTTGTAGTAGGTTTAGAGCTCTCTTACTTAAACAAAAGGGGGAGGTGAGGCTGGAGCTACTTCTCCTCCTTCAGCCAATAGCCTTTAAGATACCCACCCACCTGGGCATGGTTTCTTTTGCTTTAAAAAGCAGGGTTGTCTCCACTGTTTCTATCCCCTTAGTTAGAACAATATTGAACATTATTTACCATCTTTACATACAGCATCACCTCTTCACAGCAATAGAAACATCAATTAAGACAGTGCCTTAAAATAACCAATCCTGTAAGCTCCAGCCAGGTCACAGAAATTTTAATTTGCGGCAATTCCTGGTTCATTTTACTCATAAAATATAAGGTTAAGTTGAAGGATGTTACCCTCTCCCCAAAGGCCTTTTGCCTAGGGCCTCTGAAGTGACTCATGAAGAGGAAGTCAGTCAGAAACTGAAAACAGTCTCACTAGAATAACTAGGTACTTCTGCCTCCATTCTACTGCTGGTAGCTGGCCTACATCTACTCCCTCTCTTCGAGAGGTTTTATTTAAACTAGAGAGATAGTTTTAAGCTTGAAGGAAATTTTTCTGTAACAGCCACCCAAAAAACCAATGCCGACCACCAACAACCTTGAGCTGAGAAGGCTGACAGGAAACTGAATCTGTCACTCTTTATCCACCAGACTGATGCTTCAGACTAAGTAATACTGAACTCTAGAGGAAATATGGGGCTAAATGGTTTCTGTGAAGAGAAACTGAAGCCTTGGATCTAGTTATTGTGGAATTTCAACTTCCCAGCTATTGCAGTGACTGGCTGCTGTCCCGTAGCAGCATGCTTGGCTTCACGTAAGTGAACAAGAATGAGTGAGCGTAAAAGAAGAGGTGAGCTTGATGGTAGCAGTGACTCTTGTACAACCAATGGGAAATGGCTCAAGTGTGCATAAGCATGGATTTGGGGGAATTCATTAACAGTCACAGTGGGGAGAATAATTTATTTCCCAGTGAGTAAATGAGAATATTACCTCCTATATTAGAATAGGACTGTTCTAAGGAGAAAGAACTCTCGGGGAAAAACGTAGTCAGCCTTTAAGCGGCAGGCACTTGGAGGTCAGCATACAACAGTAGGCCCCAGAAACCCAATAATGGCAGAGGCCACTCAGGCTCCCATCTAATTGTCTGAACTTGGGTAGCTGTTTTGCAAGTGGAGCATCAGGATTGTCACCCATGGCACAGGCTTGAGTTTGAGCCACAGCCATGAAGGGGTCAACCAGACCTTGCGTTTGGCAGTTCAGTTGGGCAGAGGGATACTCTGGGCACATTTGGATGGCCCCTCTGCTCCCTCCAGCCCTCATATTGTGTCTGAACTGCCCAACTGTTTCCAGTCAAGAAAATTGTATGACTGTCCATCTCTGTGTTCTAAAGAGGAACCTCCTTTTCAGGGATGCTCCAACCTCCAGATAACTGAAATCCTAGAGGGAAAGCCAAAACTCACCCACCTAGGCTTGGACCATGCACCCAGGAAGATGCAAATTCTTGGTACCTCTTGCCTTCCAGGATGAAGATGCAGGGACTCATCCATATGTCCATACTGTACTCATTCTCCTATCTTCCACCTTCAGAGTTTGTTGTTTTCTGCTTCCTCTCTTCTGGACCCCAAACTCCTAGTAGGTTACATTTATATAGTCACCAACAGTAATGTGTCCTCATGGCAATTATAAAAGAAATGGACTTTCAGCTCCATTCATCGGATGAGGCTAGGAGACTCACAATCACAAAGTCATTGACTTCCTAGGTTTCCTGCCTGGGTCTTCTATATGGCTATAAGAATATAAATGAATATTTATAGAAAAACGTTGTGCAGAATCTGAAGAAAGGCTAAAGAAACAATTCTGTTACTATATCACCTTAAAACTTTAGTTGTCCTAGGGTGTGTGTATTAAAAGTTCTATTGAACATGCACTATGCCTGCACTTGTTAAAGAGGAATGAAAAAGGAACAAATTTTTATGGCGTCAGCAAGGTCACAAAGGGAAATCTTGTGCAATTTGATTCTAAAAAAGTAAATTATTGATTTTTTTACTCAGTATCCAATGGAGGGAGCTGAATCACTCAGTACAGTGAGAGAATAGAGCCTGTGAAAAGCTGAGCCCCTGTGCCTCTTTAATAGGGTAATGGGGAGGCAATTTCTGTTAGAATCATCGAGGAAGTTCGTGATTCCAAGATGTGATAAAATTCATAATAATTAACAAACTATAATTATTCCCAGGTCTACCTTCCAAACACATTTCACATCTTTAATGTTTAATGTGCACCTGGGTGTTGTTTAACACATGGATAACCATCCAGGCATCTATGCCACTAACTTTCAAGCTTTTCTTAAGGCAGACAGATACAAACATTTTGTCATTATAGTACCAGAGAGTAGAGATATAGAAGACAATTTCTTACCCAGTAGCCCTTTGAGGGCCACACTTCTGCTTTTGCTTTTTGCCCTCACTTTCTCTTTAGGTCTCTTGAACAACTAGCCTAACTAGTCTGCCTAATTTCTACCCTCTCTATCTCAGAGAAAGAATGAAAACACAAATCTGTGCCTAATTTCTGTTGAAAATACTGCAAGCACAAGTGTGTGTGTATGTGTGTGTGTGTGTGTGGTGTGTGGTGTGTGTGTGTGTGTGTGTGTGTGTGTGTGTGGTGTGTGTGCCAAGAATGTCACAATATTCAGGATTGACTATGTGTACCATTTCATTGCATCTGATTTGGGACAGGTAAGTACAGGTGATGACCTCTACCAACCTGGATTATTCATGTTCTAGATCAATTTCCAAATGCCTTGTTGAAAGGAAGACTACATAATGATTCCCTGAGACTTAAGTTTACTTTATGAATGGCCCCAGACTTTTAATGCCCTTATCATTGAAGGAAAGAGGAATGTGGTCTGATGAAGGGCTAGTGTTCGGGATCAAGATTAGGGGTTAGGATTTGGGTTTCAGTTCAGGTTAGGATTAGGGGTGTTAGCGTTAGGGTTAGCACTAGTGTTAAGTTATGGTTGTGTTAGTATTGTGTTCGATGGGGCTAGCTTTAGTATTTAAATAGAGATACAGTGATTTAGGGTTAATGTAAGATTATAGTTAGGCAAAAGGTAGTATTAGAGCTGAGGAAAATGTTAGGATTATGGTTAGAATTATAGGTACTGTTCAAGAGTAATGATTAGGGTTAGTCATTAGTGTTAAGGATCAAGTTATGTTTAGAAAGAGGGTTATGGTAAATTCAAATTCAGTGTTAAGGTTAAGATTATAGTTTGGGTTCAAGTTTAGGCTTACGGTTAGTAACTTAATATTTGATTAGGTGGTTATGGTTAAATCTAAGATTTGGGTAAGTGATAGGGTTGGGGTTATCTTTTGACTAGGATTAGGGTGAGAGCTAAGGTTAAGGTATAATTAAGATTATTTATATGGATTAGGGTTAGGGCTAGTATTGGTTAAAATCATTGCTAAGAGATATCAATTTTCAGTGTTTTTCTAAGTGATAATTATGTGCTGGCTTAGTTTAGTATTAGAGTCATGTACAGGATTAGGGTTATATATAAACTTAGAAATAGAACTAAATTAGCTTAGGTATCAGATTAGGAGGAGGCAGAAATCCTTAATAAATAAATAAATTAAAAAAAATGGTGTAGCATTAGTGTAGTAGTGAAGTAGATTGGTACTGCCAGGAGCAGATGTGTCTCACTGTCATGAAATGTCCTAAGTTCTTAAAACATTTTAAATGTAATATTCTGTAGGCCTTGGAAAGATTTGAAAAAAACACCTAGATATCTCTACATAGCTAGAAAACCCAACTAAAATGACTAGAAACTTGAATATTATAAATGATTATCTATTAACATATATTCCTTTATTATACATTAAATTTTAAATGAGCTACACAAACACAATACTTTAATCAAGACCCAAATTGGAACACAGGACTGAAATCCTAAGGTTCAAATCAGGAGCAGAAAGAGAGAGGGCACAAGCAAGGAACTCAGGACCGCGAGGGGTGCACCCACATACTGAGACATTGGGGATGATCTATCGGGAACTCAACAAGGCCAGCTGGACTGGGTCTGAAAAAGCATGGGATAAAATCGGACTTGCTGAACATAGTGGACAATGAGGACTACTGAGAAGTCAAGATCAATGACACTGGGTTTTGATCCTACTGCACGTACTGTCTTTGTAGGAGCCTAGGCAATTTGGATGCTCACCTTACTAGACCTGGATGGAGGTGGGAGGTCCTTGGACATCCCACAAGGCAGGGAACCCGGACTGCTCTTCGGGCTGATGAGGGAGGGGGACTTGACTGGGGGAGGGAAGGGATATGGGAGGTGGTGGAGGAGAGGAGGCAGAAATCTTTAATAAAGAAAGAAAGAAAGAAAGAAAGAAAGAAAGAAAGAAAGAAAGAAAGAGAAAGAAAGAAAAAAAGAGCAGAAATATACATATAATAAAATTGACCTTAAGTTTTTATCAAATAAACCAAGATCCATATTCATACCAATGTAAATCTCTATAGACTATTTGCCTTTAAATGTTAACAAACATTATATATACTATTTTTGAATTTGGGTGTAGTTATCTCCAAACTCTTTCTGCTTTTATTAGGTGAAGTATTTTTGGGGGTCTTCACAGAGGCCTTTCAGGTAGTCTTGGTCTATAAAACCACATTAGTCTGAAAGGAATCCACTTGTTCTTATCTTCTGAGGAAAAACAAAATAAGTACTGCTTTTCAAAAACAATATATTCTTAGACCCAAATTCTGAAGTCAAGATACCTTTCTGCTGGTTTATCTTAGCAGCCTGTACAATGAAATGTCTCTCTGTACTTAGTTCCTTCACAGCCAAAAAGTTCAAAGAAAACAGAATAATAGACATTGCTAAGATTAATTAGGTGTTAGAAGAAAGTTGACAGGTAGGGTTAGCTCTTGGGGACTGTGTATGTTATTTCTAAGGTTAGCATTAGAGACAATGGCAGTCTTAGTGTTATTGTCATAGCAAGAATTGTCATCAGAACTATCATCAGATTATATGAGAACTAGGTTTACTTTTAGGATGAGAATTATTGCCACTTTAAGGTCATGCATGTGTTTGATTAGAGCTTGGTATAAGTCAGTGTAAGAGATACTCTTAGTCTGACAACTATGGTTAAGGTTCATTTTATGGCTAGTTTATAGGTTTGGGTTTGAGTTAGAGTTACAGACCTGTTTATATATGGGGACTTATTTAGTGCCAGGGTTTGAACTAGGGTTAAGTGTTGAATATGTGTTGTGTTTAGATCAGTGTTCAGGTTCAGGAGTTAGAGTTAATGTTAAATCTGGTGTTAGAGCTAGTTTTAGTTCTGGGATTCAATAAATATTTAGGGCTAGGTTTATAATAAGAACTAACTTACCTATCAGCTTATTGTTGTTTATGTTTGATGATAGAGATTTGACCTATTGTTTTGTTTTAGATCTTAGATCATTTTTTACTAATATGGTTAAGATTATTTATAAGTGTGTGTTTATGTTTAGGGTATGGTTAAAACTAGCAGTACACTAATAATTATAATTACTGCTAAGATTAAAGTTGGTATTATAGCTAGTATTTTACTTTTAATTAGTAGTATGCTTAAGGTACATTTAAGCAAGGAAGGGTCAGGTAGTGTTAAATATACACTTAAAAATAGAACTATGTCAGGAAAAAATATTGGTAGAAGGTCTGGTTAAGACCACAACTAAGGTTATGCTTAAGACTGTGGTTAGGAAAAGCACTAGGCATAACATTAGGAAAAGAGGTACAATTAGTGTTAGAAATTGGCTTGTTGTTAGTTTTAGTGTTGGGATTATGTGCTTAGGGTTAAAGTTTTACCTGTGGTCTGATTAGAGTTATTGTATAATTAGTTGTTTTGGGGTGAGAGTTAGACAATTTAGGATTAGGATTTGTTTTTTGATTATGACTGGATTAGTGTTAGGTCTAGAGGCCCTTTAAGATTTTTCAGACTAATAATAGTGTTATGGACTATTATGCCTAAGAATATTTTAGATGCATTTTTAATATTAATATTAGGTTTAGAAGCAAGGTTAGGGTTAGAATAGGTTCAGTTTGGGTGTTAGTTCTAAGGTTATGGTTAGAATTAGAGTTAAACTTGGATGAATTTGGAGCTACATTTGTCATTTGGGTTAGTTCTATTCTTAGTGTTAGAGATAGAGCAATGTCTAGTTCATGCTTAGGATTTATGGCAGAAACAGAATTTTGCTTACAGATAAGGATAGGCTAGAGCTTGTACAAAGTAATTACAAGTGTTACAATTAGTTTCCGAGATACGATTAAGGTTAGCTTTAGAACAAGTCTTAGATTTCAGGGTGGGAGTGGGGTTATAATTTCATAGAGGCTACAGATATATTTAAGGCTGGTGTTTGAGATAGATTTAAGTTTAGTGTTAAAGCTACGGTGTTGGCTGGTATTCAATTAGGTCTGGGTTTAGAGCTAGTGGTGAATTTAGGGTTAGGGAGAGAGTTAGGACTAAGGTTTAAGGTAGAGGTAAGGCTATAACTACAATTAGCCCTATGCTTATAGTTAATATTAGGGTTAAGAGATAGCTCAAAAACAGAGTTTGGATTGAATGTTGATTTCCTTTAACATTTTAGAGGTATATTTATATATGGGGTTAGATAGGTGTTAAGGTTAGTGCTAGTCCTGGAATTAGTATTGGAACTAGTTTTAGGAAAATGGTTAGAACTTGTCAGAGTTAGGGTGAGGAGTATAACTAGGATTAGGTTTGAGATTGGTATAAAATTAGTATAAGAGCTCCAATTACTGTTACAGTTAAGCTTATGATCAGTTTTATACTTAGTTTTATGTGTTATACTGAAGGTAGGGTTTCAGTTTTGTTTAGGAATAGTGGTAAACAGTGGACTCCGATTTGAGCAAAGGTTCACTTCAGGTTGAGAGTCAGGGATTGCATTACTATTAAGTTAGTTCAGGTTAAAGCTTGTAGGGTAGGGATTGGTTTAGAGTGGAAGATGGACGTAGTGATAGGTATAGACTAGGAAGTAGGGGTATGTTTAGGGTTAGTGTTAGGGTTGAAACTACAGTGAACGTCAGCATTTGAGTTAGATGAAGACCTTTGTTTAGTGTTAAGTTTAAGGTTATTAATAGAGTCAGGACTAGCTTTAGGTTATGGTTATCTGTCAACTAGGCTTAGGGGTTAGGGTTCAAGTTATGGTTAGTTGTTGGCTTAGTATGAAGTTGAAGCTAGGAATAGATTAGAGTTAGGTCTAAACTTACAAATAGATCTGTGTAAGGTCTATATTTATAGTTACAGTTATGGTTAGGGTCAGAGCAAGGGTTAAGGTGAGGCCTCTGGTTGGGGGTATACATGAATAAACTCAGTGGTATATTTAGAGTTAGGAATTTGTCATTCGGTTTAGACCTAATATAAGTGTTAAAGATAGATGTAAGTTCGAACAAAGATACACAGTGCTGTGACAAAATACACCACGGCATTTTAACAACTTCTCTGGTCAAATTATTTCAGAAAGAAACATGATCAAATCTTTTCTCACAGGAAGGACAAATGATACTAAATATATAAACTTCTGAGTGACTTTAGAAAATAGAATGGAGACAGAATACATTCAGGATTTTTATATCTTATGACATATGTTACATTATCCTAAAAGCTATTAAATTACAGCTAAAACCTTCAAAAACTGAGAGAGGGTAGATAGGGTAAATTTGTTCCCATGACACTGGGAATTACCTTGCTGAACTGGTTACAGAGCTTGAACTCAGTGGAGATTTTAGGGGCTGGGCCACACAGTGGTCAACCACTGGAATCAGGGAAACTGAGACACAAATGAAATAACAAAGCACAGAGAGTACTTTCTACAGGATCTTCATCATCTGGAGCTTTGCAGATCAGTAGTGGACATGGAGAAGTCAGAGGAAAAAGGAAATAAATACAAAACATGAATTATTAGACCCATGGCTGCTATATGGTTCTGATGGTGTAGTTTTATATTTTGATGCTATGTGTCAATTTCCAGACAATTTTGTGTTTTCTTCTCTCACTCTCCTATTGCTCTCAGCTCTCCAATACCCTTCCATCCCTGTCAATAACTTCCTTTTCATTTTCATATTTCCTGTTTTCTATTGTTCTTTATCCATGACCTCAAAACTCATCTTTTTCACAATGTCCTATATAACCTTACATTCTATGCGTATATTCACTTTTATTTATATACACATGTATAAACATCATAAAAGTAGAATCTAGGTTTAAATGAGAACATATAAGATTTTCTTTTATTTATTTGACTTATATACTGATGTGGAACTGTCATATATCAATCTGTTGATTTCACTGGTTAAGTAATAAACAAACTGCTTGGGCTCATAGCTTAGAACATATGTGGGTGGAGTAAACAGACAGAATGCTGGGAGGAAGAGGAAGTGAGCTCAGACTCAACAGCTCTAAGCTCTGGAGCAGAGACGCCATGCTCCCATCTCCAGGGCGGACGCGAGAACTACGCGATGAAGCTCTGACCCAGGATGGACATAGGCTAGAATCTTCCCAGTAAGACCGGTGCTCACAGATTATTAGAGATGGGTTGGTCGGGATATCAGAATTAGCCAGTAAGGGCTAGAGCTAAAGGGCCAAGCAGTGTTTAAATGAATACAATTTGTGTGTTGTTATTTCGGGGCATAAGCTAGCCAGGCAGCTGGGG
The DNA here is from genome assembly GCF_000317375.1 of Microtus ochrogaster. Classification (NCBI taxonomy): domain Eukaryota; kingdom Metazoa; phylum Chordata; class Mammalia; order Rodentia; family Cricetidae; genus Microtus; species Microtus ochrogaster. The sequence goes on along the minus strand of NC_022013.1, from coordinate 17,873,904 downwards.
TGCTGGGGACGCAGCCCCGCCGCTCTTATTACTACAATATACCTTAATATTATATTTCCAAAATCCATCTTTTTTCTGAAATTTACATGATATAACTTTTGAATGCAGAATAAAATGTTTTATAATATATAACTTGTAGGGCCCCGGCCTCCCTTATTCCTGGAGTGCTTCCCGAGGACAATTTCTGGTCAGCATGACCAAGCATTTAACCCTTATTCCTGGGACGCATTCAGTTTCTAGTCAGATGACTAGCATTCTGTTGGTTCCTGTTTTCCCCTTGCCCCACCTGGTTAAGTTCCTATTTTTCTCCTGCCCCGCCTGGTGGTTAGCTGCAGGGCATTCATTCTATTTGAGATATGGTAATTTCCCTACCTGCCTGGGTGGGGGTCCTTGTGCTGCAGTAGGTACTTAAGGGCTTCCCCAAGGCTGAATAAAAGGCATTTGGTTGATCTCCTTACGAATGACCCTGGTCTCTCTGTGTGTTCTTTTCAATCTCCAGGCCCTTGCCAGACTCGCGTTCGGTACAGTGGCGCGCGAACTGTACCGAGGGTGTAACACCGAAATCGGGTGTTACAATAACTTATTTTTATTATTTTTAATCCATTGGTGAACTAGTTTTTAATTTTATTGGCACTGTATATTACATAACAATAAACACATATAGGACTACCTGAAATCAACAGGTTTCTGAACAGCAGTGCAGGTTATCAGTAAATTAAACAACAAAAAGAAAGTTAAAAAATCTACACCATATTAACCTTCATCAGGCGATGAAAGGAGACAGAGACAGAGACCCAAATTGGAGCACCGGACAGAAATCTCAAGGTCCAAATCAGGAGCAGAAGGAGGGGGAGCACGAGCAAGGAACTCAGGACCGCGAGGGGTACACCCACATTCTGAGACAATGGGGATGTTCTTTCGGGAATTCACCAAGGCCAGCTGGCCTGAGTCTGAAAAAGCATGGGATAAAACCTGACTCACTGAACATAGCGGACAATGAGGACTACAGAGAACTCAAGAACAAGGGCAATGGGTTTTTGATCCTACTGCACGTGCTGGCTTTGGGGGGGCCTGGGCGGTTTGGATGCTCAACTTACTAAACCTGGATGGAGGTGGGCGGTCCTTGGACTTCCCACAGGTCAGGGAACCCTGATGGCTCTTCAAGCTGATGAGGGAGAGGGACTTAATCGGGAGAGGGGGAGGGAAATGGGAGGCGGTGGCGTGGAGGAGGCAGAAATCCTCAATAAATAAATAAATTAAAAAAAAAAGAAAAAAAATATTCATAGATATATGGCCTTCCCCTGGAAGGTGATTAACTTATCAAGGGCTACATGCTTAGAGAAAATGAACACTCCTTCTGATTAGCAGAGAAAATTTGCTAATATCTCCACTGTTGGGAGTTAAATTTTCTGTCCAATTCTCCTATCCATGACAGGACAAGGACTGTGCTGAGCATGTGCAGGCCTTGCACAATGTTACAAGCACTATGAGTTCAAATGCACACTGGTCATGCTCTGTCCAGAAGACAGCGTTTCTTGTTCATTTGCTGTCACTAGATCTTAAACACTCTTTTGGCTCCTCTTTCTCAATGAACTGTGAACATTTGGAGAAGATGTTGTTGCATATGTATTCTATTTAGAGGTTAATATTGCTAGAATACATTATTCTCTGTACCTTGTCCAGTAGGGATGTCTTTGTTGACCCACATCTATGAAAAATAAAAGCCTCTCTTTCGAGGGTTAAAGAATGAGTTAATATAGGGGTACAAATATGAGATATATCATTAGAAGTTGCTTTTAACATTATATCTAATTAGAATGATAATCATAGGAGCTATGGCTTGTCTAACCATAGGTTCTTGGCCCAATAATGGTTCCTGGTATGAGTTTAATCTTGCCAAATGAAAGACATGGTGTTCATATCACTTATTGGGCTAGTGGGCATGTCTTTCCAGGCCAGGCATGATTGTACCTCATAGGTCTCACAGCTGGGTAAGACTGATATCTGTTTTTCTCCTCAAATAGTGTGTATAATATCTTCCAATACTGTGAAAGTAGGATTGGAGCTTTCAGGTAAATACCACATTGATTTCTGCATGTTCTGTAGTTTAAGTTTGTGAATTCTGGAAGGGTAACAAAGAAAACTGGAAAACGCCTGTAATGTTTGGGTATCACTGGCCAACAACTCCAAAAGAAATACATTGTTACATGAATAGGGTTTGTATTTTTTAGCCTCTGGTGTCTAGTAGGGGTGATATTGAGAGCACCGGATACTCTTTCAGAGAACCAGAATTTTATTCCACCTAGTAGCTCCAACTTGCTGTAACTCTATTCCCAAGTGATGTTACACACTCCTCTGTGAAGGCATAAGTTACAAAGCAATCCCATGCCAGTTTGGAATTTTGATTAATAAAAGGGTTATTTATTTAAAGAAAAAACTTACAGATCACTGTCCTAGACAACAGCCCTCTGCACAACCAGGAAAGGAGTCTAGTAGCTGGAAGCAGAGTCCGAAGCAAGAGAGAGAGCATGCACAGCTGGTATCTTAAAGGCTATTGGCTGAAGGAGCAGAAGGAGCTTCTGTAGCACCTCTGGCATCCCTGGTCACTGTTTCATAGCCAAGGCAAGACATTTTTTACACATAAAAAGCTTATAAAAGAAACAATTAAATTATGAATAAGTGGGAAAAGAATATCATCTTAAAATTTCAGTTGACATTTAAAAAAAGCTAAGTTCATGCATTTCGTTTAATCCTATTATTATTAGTGTTAAAAGACTATCTCAATGATAGAGTTAGTTTGCTTTAATTTTTTCCTCATTTTCATGACAATATTTAAATGTGTGTTTTCTTGATCTAACAAAATTGATTTTACATCTAAGAAATTTCATAAAATCTTATATCCATAAAAATTGGAAAAATATAATTTGGTTTAAGCCTTTATAAAGTCTTTATTAGATGAATGGCTACTACATTTGGTGTTTGGGATCATAGTATATCCTGGGACCTTTCTCAGGGTGGAATTTTAAGCACTATAATCATATGGGATGATATACTTAAGTTAACAAGAACAGTTAACCAGAAGTGGAACTATAAAAGCCAAAAGACAAGGTTAGTACATTCAGAGGCTTTCCCAGAACTACAGACTTTGAATAACTAGGCCTTTGTTTTAATATGTGCTGAGTTTTACAGCCTGAGTGGTACATCCATACTGGAGTGAGTTGTTTTGAGTTCTTAGGGCCTACTATGATCTGAGACCCTGGTACCAATACTGATGCATAATTTCCAGAATTTACTCCATCAAAATTTAGAACTAGAAGATAGAAAAATCTGCTGTAAGACTGTGTCTCTTGCGATAATATGAAAGAATTCACAGATGTTAATTCAAAATTATGGCTTCCTAAGCAAGATGAAATCACCAATTTATTGGAAACCACCAATAAATATGCTAACATGGAATGAGGGAAATCTCACGAAGCCCCACTATGTGGAAAATACAGACAACTAAAGAATGGGAGAAGGAGGAAAATGGCCTTCCCCAGGGATGATCACCATTATTGCTTATCCAATATCAAATGATCAGCCTTGAAATCCTAAACACAGAGACAAACAATAGATTCAGTAGAATGTATGTATATATTAATGCATGCAGGTAATAATAACAAAGATAAGAGGTCATGAATTTAAGAGGAAGAGGGCTTCATGGGCAGAAAATAAAGGAGAATTTATATATTTATACTTTATATTTCAAAACAAAATAAAAATTCAAACATTTTAAAATGCTATTGCAAATTATTTTTTTTTCATTTGCTCTCTTGGTACTTCCTAAAAAATAACTAGATCTTGAGAATGTTCTTGCTACTAATAAGGTTCTTAACATATAGAATCTAAACTTTCGTTAAGTGTTTTTTGATTGGTAATTTCCCTTGCAAAGTGTCTGTTAAATCTTATCAAAGAATATCGTAAGTAAATAAGTCAACAGATTCATGATGCAAATTGAAATGCTCTGACTTTACTTGATATTTTTCTTTCATGTTTTTTTAAGACTCTGTCTCTCTTTCTCTGTGTGTGTATGTGTTTGTGTGTGTGTGTGTGTGTGTGTGTCTGTCTGTCTGTCTGTCTGTCTTTCTGTCTATGTGTCAGCTTGTGTGTGCTCCATGCAGGTGCCTGTGGAGTCTAGAAAAGGGTGCCAGGTCATTGAGAGAAAAGGGGAATAAAGGAAGAAGGGAGCAGCGAAATATAGGGGAGAAAGAGGACAGTACTATATAGCAGAAGGGCTGTGATGATTGAGATGAAGTTGCATCTAGAGATTATTTCTGACATATGTAGCATATGAGCTAGGAAGACTTCTTTACTTATTTAAGGTTCATTTTCTACATAGGTTACCAGAAAAAATATTACTAACTAAGTTGCTTAATTAATAAAATATTCTAATATATTTTACGCATAATGAGAAGTAGAACAAGTTCTATACAATATTTATTGTTAAAATGACTGGGTGTTTACAATTGAAAAGTGGAAAAAGGATTGATTTTTTTAGACATCAAGGTAAAAAAATACTAAAAAGGTGAAAATCTACACCAAATTCATTTTTAAAAATATATTGAAAGTATTTAAGCCATTAGTACAATGCCATTAAACAGACAACTTAAGTTTAAGTATTTCCTATGATCTTAGCAAATTAATCTTATTAATATTTCCTCATGTACCAAATTTTAAGTGGGGAAAATATTTATTTGAAGCAAATTTAAGTAAGAATAATTATTAAGTATGTAAACATTGAATTGATAATTGGCAACAGATTTTTTTCTATGCCTATGCATAAATTTGTTTCAAGTATTTTTCTTTTATAATAAATGATCAGAGGAGTTGCATTGCTATAGCTAGTGAAAGAACTGGGAACAGCTTAAAATAGCTAATAGCAATAGTATAATTAAATAAGTATTTGCCATATATATGTTAACTCCCTACTTACCCAGGATTTGCTTACGGGAAATTTAAAACAAAAAGTCTTTTCTATCAAAGCGTTAAATAAGATCAAATAATTTTTTTAAAAAAAAAATGACACTATTTGGAGCAGAAGTGTTAGCCCATAGGTTAGGAACATTTGATGCTGTTGAAGAGGACAAGAGCTCAATTCCCAGCTCCCACACGGCAGGTCTCAACAGTGTGACTTCAGTCTCAGCTGATCTGACCCTCTTTTCTGACTTATATATGAGCAGGCACACACATGATACACACATATACACAAGCCAAACCCTCATACACATGAAAACAACAAAATAAATACATCCTTTTTAAAAGCCATTTGGCAGAAATTCAAATTACTCCAATGTCACATTTCTTGAAATCAAAATATGTGTTCTAGATTGGACTCAATGCTAAACAATGAATTCTGCTTAGCAACATCATCACTTTAAACTAGTCCATCGTATAAGAGTGTAAAATGAATTTCGGGCCACTCAAATGATACGTAAGACCTTATTGCATTAGGAAGAAAAATCCAGGGAATCCCCAGTGGATGCCTATTTAATTTGACATGATTATGCACCTTTCTGGAAATGTTAAGTCTTTTGTTTTGTTTTCAAAATGATTTGGATTGTGTAAACATTTTTTAATGTCTCATACCCATTTCTAACAAACACAGGAGTAGGACAATGTGTACATAGTGAAAGGAATGTGTGAAAAATTCACTGTTTGTGGGGAAAAGATAGTTCTGAGAGTCACAGGGAGAAAAGACCAAATCCGTAATTGCCCAGTTAAAGCAAGCTGTCTTTAAAGTCGAGTGTACCTGCGACTGACCAGCTGACTGTCTTATACTGAGTCAGGGTTTTAGAGGACTCCCTGCTAGTATCTTGGGGCCCTTCTCATAGGAGAGGTAAGATGCTCACAAGGAAAACAGAGTTGACTGTTACACATTGTTAGAAAACTACAATGACAGAAAAGGAAGAAGGTTTCAAGTTCAGTGTAGATTGAAAAACCTCTTCTGTACTTTATATCAGATCTAAGAAGTAGGAGCTTATTCTTAACTACAAATAGAAACCTTAAGTTGCAAGGGCTTAACACAGGAGAAACAGGAACACATTCTTCACTCTCTTAACTGCAAACAGGACCTTAAGTTGAAATGTATATTTTTCCTGGTTTGGTTTCACATTAATATATCAGTAGAAGCCGGGCGGTGGTGGCGCAAGCCTTTAATCCCAGCACTCGGGAGGCAGAGGCAGGTGGATCTCTGGGAGTTCAAGGCAAGCCTGGTCTACAAGAGCTAGTTCCAGGACAGGCACCAAAGCTACAGAGAAACCCTGTCTAGAAAAACCAAAAAAAAAAAAAATATATCAGTAGAAGTCTTTTAAGAAACACACTTAATTTTCTCCTCAATTTTTAGAAGCCAAATGTACTTGCCTACAGAATATTTATATTGGATAACAATAAGAGGATACCCATAGAAATAATTATTTACTATAACAAACTGTATAGATAGAAGGAAAGGAAAGATATCCTAAAGGAAAGTATGGTATATATATATAATTTAAAGTGTTTATGAAACAAGTAGCATTGGCTAATAAAAGTTAGACATTAAATTAGGTAAGCATAGTTATATTCTTGAGATGGATAGAATCCTCCATCTCAAACACATTCAGCTGCTGTTCTGAGGAGTGTTTCACTGTCCAGGTTGCAGAGTTGTAAAGTGTCTCATATACTTGTGATTTTGTTGCTGTCATTAGGTCTGTTGCTGACCAAACCTTTCCTAGTTCCTTGAATGCAGCTCTCACTATTCATAGCTACCTCTTGACTTCTGAAATAGTTCCCTTTTTTGAAATGAGTTAGAGATAGGGAGCAAACCAAGGAAGAAATAGGCTGCACAATGATAACATTAAGAAATATCTTAATCTACAGAAGGAAATAAACTACAGGATATAGCAATGGTGCTTGAAATACTTCAGCCATGTTTTGAGAATGAATAATGGCAGATACAAAAAAATTAGGACAGCTTAAATGAGTGCACGGAATAGGAAAAAAGGAGAACACAAAATAACGTAGATAGACAGCATAAAGGAAGACTGTGGAAACGTTGGGTATAAAAATAGCATCAGCAATTAGGTCTGTCTAGGATAGGAACACCTGGAGGACCACAGTAAGCATTGCCAGGGCATAAATGATGATGAGCTATGTTCTTAGATACCCATTGATGGGGTCGCAACAACCCATCCTAGATTTTAGGGGTTGGTGTATCAGAGACAATCAGAAGGAACGTCTGTGTCATCTTCTGATGTGATTCTTGAACTGTCTGTGCACTCTAAGGATGCTCTGTTAAATGAGAGTCTTTACAGCTACATAGAAATTATTTGGGGTTGAAGTTCAGCAAGGTAGCAAAGAACAACGCCAAAGGTCTCTTAGATGACCCCTGCCTAATAACAAGAAATGAGTTTTCCCATGCCTATCATTGGAGTTTCGTGGCTCTTGTGGAGGACTAGCTGGTCTGGAACTCTCTGTGCAGATATTGCTATTATCACAGCCACAGAGATCTGCCTTACTCTGCCTCCTAAGTGCTGAATTAAAGGAATGGCTGGTTTTACATAAATAATTTTAAGTAAAGTTAAAAAATGATGTTTCTGTTGAAAGACCCTGCTCCTTAAAGCTTCAGTCCACCATGTGTGGACTGCTATCTGAGCTCAGTGCAAAATGAAAGTGTCCCTTCCCAGAGTAACAGGATCTTTCTGTGCTGTGCCTGACCTTATTTGGAAGCTGTCCCTGAGCCTGGATACCTGACTTAAGTGTGACCTTTGACATAGTTTGATGGAGGAAGGTCATTGGTTAATTAAATAAAGAAGCTGCTTGCCCTGATAGGTTAAAACATAGGTGGGAGGAGTAAACAGAACAGAATGC
>NC_022013.1:17845644-17863390 GCF_000317375.1 Microtus ochrogaster | reverse complement strand
CCTTCCTTTTTTGTTTAAACAGAAAAAGGGGAAGTGATGGAGGAAGGTCATTGGTTAATTAAATAAAGAAGCTGCTTGCCCTAATAGGTTAAAACATAGGTGGGAGGAGTAAACAGACAGAATGCTGGGAGGAAGAGGAAGTGAGCTCAGACTCAACAGCTCTCCTCTCGAGGGCAGACGCCTCAGAGAGACGCCATGTTCCCGGCTCCTGGGCAGACACGGATATAGCTCTGCTCTCTGAGACACACACGATGAAGCTCCAACCCAGGATGGACGTAGGCTAGAATCTCCCCGGTAAGACAGGTACTCACAGATTATTAGAGATGGGTTGATCGGATATCAGAATTAGCCAGTAAGGGCTAGAGCTAAAGGGCCAAGCAGTGCTTAAATGAATATAATTTGTGTGTTTTTATTTTGGGGCATAAGGTAGCAGGCTGCCCTGGGTGCTGGAGATGCAGCCCCGCTGTCCCAGTTACTACAATAGTTACCTGCAAATGTTCCCCAAGTGCCATACATATGTAAATTAGTTGTGCCCCCATCTGTATGATGGAAAGGTGCTGCCAAATAAAAAAGAAAGCAAACTAAGAACATTCATTAGGTGAAGCCCAGCTACTGTCGCTGTCCTATAGATTCTCCTCACTCTCGAATAAAGTTGACTGTCTCACTGAAGCTGAATCCTTGAAGGCTATTTCTATGAAACTCACAGTCTTACAAAGTCTACCCCTGCCCCTCTATCTTTTTGTTTATTTGCTTTTTTTGTCAATTAACCTTCATAGCAAATGTGTCCTATAATGATTCATACATGTAGTATTTTCATCAACAAGTTCAGCAACAGATTCCTACTACCAGGTTCTAGTGGGTAACCAAGTGCAATGGCAATAGCCTATAATTTGGGTTGATAATTGTAAGGGGCCCAACCGACCAATAATTCAAAGGTATCTTTGGTTTCTGAAGCTTTGTTCTCCATTACAGTTTAAATTTTTTTCAACACCTTAGAAATGTATTATTATTATAGGACACTTTCACAGAATAGATAAAGATTTTAAGGATCACAGGAAGATAACATATGCAGCAAACCATGTTTGTCAAACATGAAAGTGCAATTGCACACATGAACTCACAATAGCTGTGATGTACACACAAGGATTTCACAAGACCCCTAGCATGTATAAGGGAAGGGATCGTGAAGGCATTATGGGAGCTGAGAGATTCTAGAGGAGACAGAGCCAGTTCTCTTCAGGGATGAGACCCATGAATCATGTTCTAGTACATTGTCCTAGATCCATTCACATATGGGAAGCATTAAGTAGGTCCAATAGGTTTTTACGTTTTAGAGAGTATCTCAAGTTGAGAGGCACAAGTACTGAGTACTAGAAGAGAGGAATAGGAAAAGAGACGATAGGAAGTGGATTTAAAAAACAATAATAATGAAAATTAAAAAAAAATAAAGGAAAGAAGCACCTTATCATTACTGATTGGTGTTGAAGTGGACATATGATTTCAGGGGACATACTTGAATATAGAATTGATTATAAAAATAACAATTTTATGATACAGAGATTAATTTTTATTTCTGTAATAGAATAATGGAACACTGTTTCTGTACTTCAGTTTAAATGAAATCTAGCATTATTTTAGCATTCTTGGACATTAAAATAGTATAGACAAATGCATTTTAAAACACGTAAATGTCAATATTTTAATCACATTTTTCCGACCTTTTGGTCACACTCAAAATTTATAGGTTGCTTTACATTAGACAAAATAAAAGTGAGAATAATTAAAGATCAATAGTTGTAAGGAAAATTAGTCATCATAATGGAAGAGACAATTTGGTAGCATAAAAAATTAATTAAACAAAAGTTATTTCATGTTTCTTTTTTCATTTTCCCATGATCCAGGGCAGAAGTAGGCCATACGAGGAACATGTATGACAACTGAAAAGCTGGGTGAGTCTCTGAACGTTGACAGAGGGCAGTTGCTCTGCTCTGGTCTGAGCGGGAACTTTATAGTCCTGGATTTACTAATCCAGATTAAAGTTCATTCAACTCACACCTGATTTCTTTTTTTTTTCTTTTTTTTTAATTTATTTATTTATTGAGGGTTATTTTTTAGATTTATATGTCCTAGGCCTGACCCTCGGCACATCTCTGATGAGCAGGGCATGTGCATATCACCCACAGCATCAGGGGTGGTAGTGGCCTGGCATTTGGTGTACCTCTGGTGAGAAGGGAAAGTATGTGTCACTCACAGCGTCAGGGCTGGTTTTAAGAAGAACATGTGGTTTCCATGAAGATGTCATGATTACAGTGCTCCTTCTTGGGTCTAATTCTCTACTGCGTTGTCCCAATTTACATTTCCTCCATTGCTACCTACGAGTTCATAATGTCGGTCGTAAAAAAAGCACCTGTTTAGAATCTGCCACTGAATAACGTGTAGCTTTTATCACAGGAAACTTATTCCAGATCACTAATAGTGACTTTCAGAGACCAGTAACTGACACAGAAGTGAGCACTAGAACGAGATAGGTGTTGCTGGCAGTGTTCACAGTTCCCTGTTCTATTTTAGCTTCTTATTGCCTACACAGAGTATATAATTGATTGCCTTGATGGGAGACTGGATAGAGGAGAGAGAAGAAATATGAGGAAACTAGAAAAATAGAAAAATAAAAATTTTAGAGGATAATAACACACTAACCTTGCCACAGGACAAGGTAACGATAACATTACCTTGATATGTTTCTAAGTATTCACAATCCAGAAATTAGTGATAAATTTAATGTGATTTTTTTGAAATTGTGAACTTGGATTAGTTCAATTATAGCCATAAAAGATTAATAAGGCTAAGGAAAGCTGTTCTTGATTCTTTACCAACCTCATCCTCCCCACTGTGCTGAAAAGGCAGCTTCCTGTCTCCCTCCCCCTTCCCTTCTTCTCTCTGTCCCTCTATCTCTCTCTCATTCTGTCTCCCCCTTATACCCTCCTAACACCCTCTAAATAAGCACCCCATTACCCCCCAAAACATTACTAAGATGCAGCTAATATACAGAATATGTTCCAAAATGTTTAAACCATCTAAAACAATGAAATGAATAATTCATATTTTAATTTCATATTTACAGGCTTATATTTTGAATGTATTGGATTGCATAAAATAGCATCAAAGTAATGTTTACAGTTTTCCCTTCTACTCTTTGATGAGAGCTGCTTGGAAATATGATGTTAGTTATTTGGTTGACATATTTTAGTAAGACAGTCCCTGCCTAAGGAACTCTTGAAAAGGTTTATAAAGCCAGTGCCTAGCATATTAGCCATTTTTATCAACATATAAACCTGATGTCATTAGAACATGATGTCATTCAATTTTTGCAGGGGTTCTTTGCTTCATCTGTCATTCATTCTTGAGGGTCAGGCCTATGTAGCAGGCTGCTCTGCTTGTGAGGAACATACATGATATCAGAAAATCTAGCTGGAATCTGAATAGTTCATATTGCAGTTTACCAGGAAAGGAAGCCAGAGCTTAAGAAAGAAAGCCATGTGCTGAAATATTTAAGCTGGAATATCACTATCAAATTTACCTTTGTTGTATTGATTTATTTCAATGTCTCTCTAGAATTTATCTTAAAAATCAAATTCTCTTCCTCTAAAAGCAGCAAAAGATTTATGGGGAAATTCCCCTTTGATTGCATTTAAAAACACTCATATATATATATATATATATATATATATATATATATATATATATTATTGTCTACATTTTGAAATTTTAAAATATGCACACATCTTTCTGACAACTTTCTGCATGACATTACAGTCTTTAGTGTCATGCTTTGGATATAGATTGACTGTATGGACAAGAGGTCTATGTATGATTTAATACTTCTACTGTTGCTAAAAATTGTATCTAATAGTGATTAATAATTAGGTGCAGTTTCAACTCCTTCTGTTACTTCTCACTTTCTATATTTCCCAGATTTTATTTGAGTTTTAAAACTGGGGGTGGAGGCAAATGCTTAAAATAAATTATTTTTATAGAAATGCATGAATCTTTGAATTGAATGTTGAAGCTTTTCTCAGAAATCTAAATAAGTCATTTTCTCTGAAGCATGTTTTGCCACAGAGAATTTTTTAAACTAGTCTTCTCATGAGAAATAAAGATTTATGAATTTAAATAATAAATTTTTAGAAATAATGTTTTATGTAAATGTGCTTGTTAAAGCTAAAGAATAAAGATAAGTAAATTAAATTTTCAAATGTTAGCACAAGGTGACATGAGTCAGCTTTTGGGGCCTATAAAATCCCAGGTAATATAGCAGATTGGAAGGCTCCATTAAATAATCATGATAATATACATTTATCTCTAATCTTACAAGATACAGTAGCTACAAATGAATTTGTCAGTCCAACCATTGTGGATCTGAGAACCAGAAAGGTCAAATAGCTCTACAAACGTTTCTGAGCAGAATGCCTGGTCATCAGTTCTTCTACAGCCACCACAAAAGTATTAAATGTCTCCAAGTCTACCCTGTCTCACAGCAAGAACTGAAAGCCAGCACCAAGGAAAAACATGAGAACTAAGTCACTCAACTCAGGAAGCTGTGCAAGAAACTCGTTTAGGTTCCAGTAACCCATCTGGAGGCTCACAAATGCCTACCATTCCCAGTAGGATGGTAGGCATTTGTGAGATCCAACACACTCTTTTGACTTCTATAGTCAATCATACACATAAATAGATACATAGCTGATAGATAGATAGATAGATAGATAGATAGATAGATAGATAGATAGATAGATAGATAGATAGATAGATAGATAAAGTCAACTGAAAAGGTAATTTGTCCAATTGTCAATAGGGCAATACAAAACCCTAAACTTGGTTCTACGTTTGATCAGGACTTGAAAGTGATACCTCTATCTTGCTCCACAAAACATCATAACAAGAATATTTAAAATCTACTCCACAAAGGTAAATACTGATTGGTACGATATATCTTTGTATATATACATAAAAAATTTACTTTAAAAGATATTTAAAAATTTGCTGATGATGCTGTTCAGGTTTAAATTAGTTCCTTCTTCTGATACTATAGTTTTGAGCAAGCAGAATATTTCACAACTCTCATTGAATGCTAGAAAAATTTTGTTGCACTTTAATGTGATCTTTGAATGTCTTTTTCTTTGAATGATTGTATGTTTGTAGGGGTATATGGATGTTTGCACTGTATTTCCATTTACTAACTGTAAGTAGAAAGCCAGCCCTTATTAATAGCTAGATACTGATCATAAAATGTTCAGGGCTAATCTGTTGCATTGTATGGACACTTCATTATTGTTTGCTCAACACTGATACTACCAAGAATCTGTCATATAATTTTGTTCATAAATGATATTAGAATACTGTCTAGTTCTCACCATGAAAAACATGAGGAAGTTTTCTATTCGAGTTCTATATTTTGTGTTGACCACACATAGAATTATTCCAATAATACTATAACTTTATTTACTATATGCTTACCCAATGACTGGCTTTTCTCCAGGGCTTATTTACTAAGTAGTGATTTTGCAGACCTGGCTTTGTCACAGGATATTCTGTCTGTGTTTCTTTATCCATGAACTTTAGTGCTTCCTGCTCTCAAGGCACATGAGTTATCCATAGAAGTTGTATTCATGCTACCACTCTTGAAACACATACAACTAATATGTGTTTATTTTTTTTGTCTTTCTGAACAGCCAGTGCAGTACTTTTAAAGTGTAAACTTTTAGACAAGCAATTTTTCACGGATTTTAAAAAAACTCTTTGATTTTTACTTTATTTATTTCTATTCTATTGTTTACAATTTAATTTATTTTGCTTACTCTACATCTCCTTTGTTCTATTTTTCCCAAGCTGAGATTATTTGAGAGTACCTCCTAGATATGAGTGATTGTGTCTTGGGTGTCCCTTGGAATAGTAGCATCTCAACAATAGTGATGTACAGTATTTTCGTTTCTTCTATTATAACTCTTCAAATTTCCCTTTTGATTTCTCCTTTGAATATTGTTTATTTGAAGCATGACAACTAGCTGCCAAATAATCAGTTGTATTCAAGATATCTTTATATAATTGATTTCCAGCTAATTCCATCTGGGCAAAGAACAGACTTTCTATGATATGAGTCAATTAAAGTTTATTGAGTCATTCTTTATACCCAGCATATGAACAGTCTTTGTAAACATTTCTTGTGCACTTGAAAAAAAATGTTCATTCTATGTTTGATGGGCAGGGCTCCAAAACACTCATGGAGGACATGCCGGTCTCCAGGGCTGTGTGAATTCTTCATATTCCTACTAATTTTCTGTATAATTGCTTCATGAATTCTTTAAAGAAGCGTATTAAAATCAGACAGTTGCTCATTGTATCCTATACTTTTGTAGTAAGCAAATATGTGTTTTTATCATGATACTTACTTGTATCTTTATGAAATTATCCTTTAGCTTTCTATGAACTTTCTTAGTTAAAATCTTCTCTTTATGATTTTAAGGCAGTTATTCTAGATTTCTTTTGAATATTGTTACCATGGCATGTCTTTTCCAAATATTTTTACCTTTTAAGTTATTAGTATCTTTGCCTTAACACCTTATTTTCTGAAAATATTATAAAACTTGATATTATTCTTTTAATTGAACCTGAAGACATTTTTAAATTGAAGAGTTGAGGAATGTAGCTTGATTTGTTTTATCTGAGTCTCATTTTTCTTGAGTGCTTTGTTCCTTCTCTCTTAGTCATTTGGAATAAGTACAAAAAAAAAAAACCCAACTTTTTCAGATCACAGTTTTACACCATATGGGAAAAAATATTTGTCAAAAATTAAAGAATATCAAAGGGTTTTTAAGTAATTAAAAGCAGAGAAGTTTTTCAAATATATAAATTATAAAATAGAAAATATTTTTCCAGACAGAAAGGAAATAATATATGTAATAAAGATGTATACACAAGAAAGAAAGGAAATAATCTCAAATTTTGAAAGTATATATTTTTGTTTTTCTTTCTTAAATTCCTTTAATGATTACTATATTCTTAATTTCAAAATTGTAATAATGGACCTTGAGGACTACAACTTGGAAATGTAAGATATGAAACATTAACAGAGAAGAAAATGAATTATTTTATGACAAGTTTGTTTTGAGGAAAAAATAATAAAATACAAATTTATTTGTAGCCATGATCTTAACGGAGTTGAAATTGAAAATAGTATGGACTCAATATCAATATTTCACAAAGAATCCTTTATAAATAGTAAGTAAAATGCATTATTAAAAATATTAGCCTCAACTTGGCCATAAGACTCATTATTATACCCTCTAGAAAGCCTACATTTAGAGACATAGATAGTACCTCCTTTGACAGCTCAGATGTAGTCCATCCATGTGAAACAACTGAAGAATGAACTGACATATTTGACAAAAAATGGAAAAATTGTTATTTTACAAATATTTTACATGATCTCTGGACAGAAAAGAACAATGAACTTTGAGAACAGGGAAAAAAATAGGGTGAGTCCCATAGTCTCCAGGGTTTACTCCCTATAGTCAGAACTTGAGGAGGAAAACACAAGAGTGTGTGCTTGTTCCCAACTGAAAAGTGACAATGAGGACAGAGACAAAGAACAGAGAGAAGCACACGTCCTCTACCAAGATCATGAATGATCTCATGTGGATTACCATCTATGGAGCTGAAAAAGTCACTTGGAGAGAAGTCAGATGGCCCGTTAGCCTGAGGGGAAGTCAGCAGACCATGGTGGTTATTTTAATATTGCTAACCCCTGAGCATATTCAGAGTCAAGAAAGAGATGAGAACTTGTCATTTAAAAATGAATATTAACCATTTTTAAGTATTTTACTTACACAAAACAACATATAAAGACCTTATAAATTTATTATTTTCTCACATATTCAGTTTCTGCTATTAGTTATCTGAAGGATTCATCACATCAAAAGTAAACACCAATTCAATAAAGATAGTCCCCAAGGGTTACAACCAAATTAAAGAAGTTTTAATCATGTTCTGTTTGCTCAAGTTCAATTAATCATTTCTGCGTTTCATAATATAATTGCTTATCTCAGGATGCTACTTAACAGGATACTCAGACTTCATTCCTTCATTTCATTCCTTTTTACATGATTGTAAATATCCCTCATTGCAGACAACACTGTAACAAGCACAAACTAAAACTTATAGCAATAAGAATACCACAGACAGAATCCTGATAGGACAAATGTCCTGACAAATGCTAGATTATGCCTTTTTTCATTCAAGGGGTAGTCATAGACATGATGTGGCCAATGAAGTATCTTGTGAACTGAAATTAATGATATTATAATGGTAGGCATAAAATTTTAGGCTTCAACTTCATTAATTTTTAATTTTATTTTGTGAATGTGTACCTGTTTATGTATGTGCAGTTTCTTGATTATGGATGGATGCATATGTTTATGGGAAGGTCTTGCAAGAAGGCCACTTGTTGGTTCCCAGCTGCTCAGCCCTGAAATAACCACACAGATTCTACATTAATTAAATCACTGCTTGGCTCATTAGCTCTAACTTCTTATTGGCTAACTCACATCTTAATTTAACTCGTCTCCATTAACCTGTGCATCCCCACGAGGTTGTGGCCTACCAGCAAAGTTTCAGCATGTCTGTCTCCAGCAGCTCCATGTTTTCTCTTTGACTCTGCCCTTCTTTCTCCCAGCATTCACCTACCTCTGTTCTACCCTATCAGGCCAAGCCTGTTTTCTTTATTAATTAACTAATCATATTCACAGGATACAGAGGGGAATCCCACATCAGGAAGGTTAGAATCAAATCTTGCAATCTATCTTGTCATTTTATTTTATTTCATATTATTTTGTTTTCTTCTTTTATTTTGACAGAAGCTTTTATTGGCTTGGGCTCACATACTAGGTTAGAATTACTGTTTATAAGAAGCCTCCAGGACCCAATTGGAAGCAGCATCTTGCCAGTATTAAGGAACATAAATGTATGCCACTATGAAAAGCTCCTCTTACCAAGTTCGGTGGACTGAAGTCAGGTCTATATCTATAGCTTCCTTCATGGATAAAAATTTTACTATATGGGGCTAGAGAGATGACTCAGCAATTAGGAACACCGGCTGCTCTTTCAGAAGTCAGAAGCAATGATATAGTGGCTCACAACCATTTATAATGAGATCTGGTGTCTTCCTCTGGACTGTAGGCAGACATACAGGTAGAACCCTGTATATATAAGAAAGAGAGAGAGAGAGAGAGAGAGAGAGAGAGAGAGAGAGAGAGAGAGAGAGAGAGACAGAATTTTACTCTAGGGTTATATATATGGATCTTTCTGCATTCTTCTACATGTTGGCAACCAGTTAGACTAGAAACATTTGTCAGAGAGGTTTTCTCTTTTCCATTGTATAAATTTGGCTTCTTTATCAAGTATCAGGTGTCCATAGGTGTGTGGATTATGTTTGAGTCTTTGATTCAAATCCTTTAATCTGTCATATGCTTTTATGAGAATACCAAGTAGTTTTTATTACTATAGTCCTGTAGCAGATCTTGAAATCATAAATGTTGATACCTCCAGATATTATTATATTTTGCAGGATTATTTTAGCTATCCTGGGTTTATTGTTTTTCCATATGAAGTTAAGTATTATTCTTTCAAGGTTTGTAAAAAAATTTATTGAGATTTTAATGGAGATTGCATTGAATCTGTAGATTACTTTTTATAAGATAGTCACTTTACTCTCATGAGCATGAGAGATCTTTTCATTTTCTGATATCTTCTCCGAATTCTTTTTTCAGAGACTTGAAGCTCTTGTCATACATGTCTTTCACTTGCTTGGTTAGAGTTATCCCAAGATATTTTATCTTATTTTAGGCTATTATAAAGGGTATTGATTCCTTGATTTCATCCTAGGGTCATTTATCATTTGTACATAGAAGGGCTACTAGTTTTCTTTTAATTAATCTCATATCTTTCCGTATTACTGAAGATGTTTATCAGCTGTAGGAATTTCAAGGTAGAGTTTTTGCAGTCCCATATATATATATATATATATATATATATATGTATATGTATATATGTATATATATACATATATATATTCATATCATTTGCAAATAATAATACTTTAACTTCTTTTTTTCCAATTTGTATCCTCTGGGTTTCCTTCCTTTGTCTTACTGCTCTATCTAGAACTTCAAGTTCTATATTGAATAAGTTTGTAGAGAGTGTACTACTTTGTCTTATTCCTGATTTTAGTGGAATTGCTTTGAGTTTCTCTCCATTACTTCAATGTTGACTTGTTGTATATTGATATTATTATGCTTAGGTATGTCCTCTGTATCCATGATACCATGATGATTCCAAGACTTTTATCATGAAGGCATGTTGGATTATGTCAAAAGATATTTTGGCATCTAATGAGATGATCATGGGGATCAAATACCTCAAAATAAAATTAGAAGCACTGAACATGACAGACAAGAAAGTGGGAGATAGCCTTCAACAAATTGGCACTGGAGACAACTTCCTAAACAGAATACCAATAGTACAAACACTATTATCAACACCTAATAAATGGGACTTCAGGAAGTTGAAGTTTCAGTAAAACAAAGAACATTATCAATAGGACAAAACAGAAGTCTACAGAATGGGAATGGATCTTCTGCAATCACACATATGAAAGAGACCTGGTTTCCAAAAATCTATTAAGTACTCAAGGAACTAGATATCAGCAAATTAAACAATACAATCAAAAATGGGGTAAATACTTAAAAAAGAGAATTTGCAAAAGAAGTACCTCAAATGGCCAAGATATACTTAAGGAGATGTTCAACATCCTTAGCCATCAGGGAAACACAAATCAAAACGACTCTGAGACACCATCTTACACCAGTCGGAATGGCTAGGATCAAATACACCAATGATAACTTATTGTTATACTTGCTCAACAGTTTTCATAGTAGCTTTATTTGTAGTCGCCAGAACATTTAAACAATCTCGATGTTCCTCAACTGAAGAATGGTTAATGAATAAAGAAAATATGATACACTTGCACCATGGAGTATCACTCAGTTTTTAGAAAAAACAATGACATCAGAAAACCTGAAGGCAAATGGATAGAAATAGAAAAAAAATCATCCTGAGTGAGGTGACCTTGACAGAGAGAGACAAACACAGTATGTTCTCACTCATAAGAAGATATTAGGTTTAAAATAAAGGATAACTGTGCTACAATCCAAAGCCCCAGAGAGATTATGCAACAAGGAGGGTTTACAGGTGTATGCCCAGATCCCCCTGGGAAGGGGAAACAGAAGAGATTTTATGAATGGACTGAGGGCAGCTAGAGATGGGGACATGAGTAATCAGGGTGTGGAGAGAGTAATGAAAGAGACTACTGAAAAGGGAGGATTTGGGGGTCAGGTAAAAACCTGGCAAAAGGGAATCTCCCAGGAAATTACAAGGATGATCCCAGTTAAGATTCCTAGCAATAGCAGATCTTTAGCCTGAAATGGCCATCTACTGTGACCAGGCAAGACTTCAAATGGAGAAAGTGGAAAAACAACGTAAGTATATAAACTTCAAGCTACAGTCTGCCTGACTATTGAGATGTTTGGGGAAAGGGTGGCCTTGAGATTGAGGGAGTGGCCCACCAATGATTTTATAGTAAAATAATCCATGCTGGGAGAGTGAGCCTACCCTTGTCATTGCCTGGAGCATCAAGACCCACAACCTGGATGATCCAGAAACCTAGAAACAGAAAAAAAAAGACTGGAAAAATTGTCAATGATATTAATATAACGATGCCTAACAATATTCTTCTAAACTCATAGATTGGTGCCTAGCCCAGCTGTCATCAGAGTGACTTCATCCAGCAACTGATGGAAACATATGAGGATTCATAGACAGAGCTTGGGGAATCTTACAGAAAAGGGGGGGGGGGAGATTGTAGGAATCAGAAGGCTCAAGAACTACACAAGAAGCCACATAGAATCAACTAATCTGGGCTCACAGGAACTTACAGAGCTGAACCGACAATCTGGGAGCTTCCATGCGACTGACCTAGGCAGCCTGCAAATAAATGTGTTACAGTTGTGTGGCTTGGTTGTCTTGTGGGACTCCTAACAGTGGGAAGAGGGGCTCTCTCTAACTCTTTTACAGGATTTTGGGGCCCTACTCCCCATACTGGGTTACCTGGTCCAGCCTTAATGCATGGGAAGGTCTTACTGCAACTCCATAAGTATGCCACGTTTTGTTGATAGTAATGAGACAGCTATCCTTTCCTGAGCAGAAATGGAGAAGAAATGATTTGGTGAGTGGGAAGTAAGAGGGTGTGGAGAGACATAGTAGGAGAAGAGGGGGGAGGGTAAACTGTGGCCAGGATGTAAAATAAATAAACAAATACCTTTATATAAAAATCATTTTATTCCACTATTCTTGTCAATAAGCTGTATCCTGAGGTTTTATGCATTAAGAGTAACTTATAGGGAATAAATAAACTTTTTATGCTATTTGATAATAAAGTAATCTAAAACATTGGTCATATAAATGAGATGTAATTTAGTTTCCAAAATGCCATTTCATAAGAGTATTAATCTAGAGGAAAGTTTGCTTCATGATTAACATATTAAAATACCAGCTATTTCTGTGTTCCTATAGCTGGACAAAAAGATGATGAAGGCTGCTCTATAATGATATAGTAGGTATAGAGCATGTACCCATTAAATGACAGTTGAACCAGTTTTGCAGACAGCTTGAATTAGCATGCATATTGGTTTCAGGCTCTCAATATCTAGCAGGCATTGTGTGACTAAGGTTTTCTCTCATCTTTCTTTCTTTGTATAGGATATGTGACTCTTCCTATAGGCAGACAAGAACAAACATATCCTCACCCCAGCAGTAACCTGAGAACAGACTAAGGAAGGACAGCATCTCAGTCCATTTTGGCAAACCAGTGTGTTTTATTGGCATTATTTCTAGGAATGTAGATGAGGGGGTCACTTACCAGAGAAGAAATGACTCAAAGACAAATGCATCAAATATCCATCCCAGTTTGAGGGATTGTTCCTCGGAAGTGAAAAAAAGTGGATCATAATGTATCACATAGCCTGCAAGCAGCTCAACAGTCTGCAGGATCCTTTCCAGGTAGCTCCTCTTCCAAAGAGGTCAGCAGGCCTCTGAGTTTTCCAGGCAGCTTCATTGATCTTTTTATTCCTGATGACTTGACATAGTTGAGCGTTCTCTAGGCAGCTCAGTTGTCTGAGAAATCTTTACTGCTTCTCTAGCTTGCAGGATGAAGAGACCTAGTGAATCTGGTCAGTCTCAGAAACTGCCTGAAGCCACTGAATCCTTTACTTCCTGAGCTTAATGTGTTTCTCTAACCACATGGGAAGTTCCACCTCCACTTAGAACAGCTGATTACACTGCTTCCCCTTTAACATCCTGTTCCTTAGTCATCTTCCCTCTGATATGGAGGGTGTTAATCTCAGAGAAAATGACTATGTAACATCATACTAGAAATTTAATCTCCAGTCCAGGCACAGTCTTGCAATTCTTTATTTCTTCTCAGACTATCACTATCAGCAAGGATTCCATGCTGAAACCTTGCATCAGAATACTTCTGTAAAAAAGAAACTTCAAATAGATCCATGCAGAATACACCAAGCTGAAAACATGACAGGAAGCAAATTCTACAAGGAAAGCTTCATGCAGACTCCAAGCACAATTGAGACCCTGGGGAATGCTAATCAAGCTCGGGAAAAACAATGGCAATTGTAACCCACAGAGTTGTGACCAGCATCTGAGAATGGGTTTACATGGCTGTGGACCAGATAAGCATTTGCAATGCAACCCACAAAGGAAGATCCAAAGGAGAGAACAAAGACACCCATCACAGAGACCTCTGCAATTAGACAGGCTTCTGAGAGCTAGGAAAGGAATACCAAGAGACTCAGACTGAATAAGCCAGTTTCCATATCCTATATTCCCACCTCATTATCTTTCCCCTCTCCATGTAGTCTTCCTTTATTTAATAGCAAATTTCAATTTAGCAATTCCATTCAGTCCTCCCTGATATTGCTCTATGGAAGTCCCTTTTGTTTCTCTTACTCTTACATTTTTTAAAAAATATTTCCTCCCTTATTTTACCTAAACTGACTCAGTCTGAATGTTCCTTGTGACTCACCTTGCCACAAGGGCGACTGCTTGACTTTACTTGATCTCCTGTTATTGCCACTCCCTTTCAGGAATCTTTACCCCAAATTCTTTACTCGCTCCCCTTTGTATCTACTATTTTATTTACGAATCTACGGGTTGTTACCTCTTCCATTTCCTCTCTAGAAATTCAATTTTAGTTACTACTCAAACACTGCCTTTTGTCCTTTTGTTTCTTTTTCTCTCTGCTTCTTCTAACACTAACTAAAATAATATTATACACATCATTATCTATGTTCCTTTACTCTTGAAAAGGATTGACACCTGAAAAGTGATTATTTTCTTTTTAGTTAACTCTTGCTCTAGCTTCCTAGTGTGTCTAACCATGTCTACTGACTGTTTATATAGAGAACATTCTGTTCTCAGTAGAAGTACTGAATATAAATTTCAGTGTCTAATCCCCAGTCTATCAGAGAAAAATGTCACCTCATCCCTACTATAGCCTAGTTCCTCCTGAACACTATCAACACTGACACTGAAATATGGATAAAGCTTAAATTTGTTCTTTTTCTCTTTTGACAGACAGACAGATGGATATTACACACAGAGAGAGAGAGAGAGAGAGAGACAGAGACAGAGACAGAGAGACAGAGAAGGAAAGAGAGAAAGAGGGATGGAAAGACAGAGACAAACGTGTTCCAGTGACTTAACATCAGATACTTAAGTCCCAATGCAGCAAAATAAGCATCATGAAAAAATCAAGATGTGTTGCCTATAAAACATATGAATTCCATAATAGTGATTTCTACATGGGAGTGACATATGAAATTACAAATTATTTAAGAGTATTTTATAAAGAAATGAAAGAGAACACAAACAGACTCTCAGATGATTTCCAAGAGAATACAAAGAAAAAATAAAGATATCATAACAGGATATGGAACACATATACAATATTCCTCTTCTCCAAAGGCTCAGGAGTTATTACAAAAGAGTTGGTGGAAGGGGAATAAGAACAGGAGGATGACTACAAAGAAACAGTGTTTTCTGATAACAAATAGGCAGATGCACACATGAGATCATACCATTTGTAACAGCTTGCAAAAAGACCTGTTCAAGCACAAGCCAGTCCACATTCCAGCATGGAAAACAGAGTTGGACATGAATTCCCACCCCTACCAAAGGAGCTATTGACAATTGTTAGCTGCTTGGAGAGAAAAAGTCAGTATTCTCTAAATGTATTTAGATCCTGTT
The DNA here is from genome assembly GCF_000317375.1 of Microtus ochrogaster. Lineage (NCBI taxonomy): Eukaryota > Metazoa > Chordata > Mammalia > Rodentia > Cricetidae > Microtus > Microtus ochrogaster. The sequence goes on along the minus strand of NC_022013.1, from coordinate 17,847,961 downwards.
AATTCCCACACTGTAGTGGCAAGTTACACATTCAACAATATTTAGATCCATGGGTTAGTGGGTTTAAAAAATTTTTTTAAAGGGGATACAAAGTTAGGTGGATGGTGGTAGATTTTTGATCTTGGAAGACTTAGGAGATGGAGCTTCATATGATCAAAACATGTTGTAAGAAGATGCTAACGAACTAACAAAGTTTTAAAAGACATGAGTTGAATAAAGAGACAGAAACATTGAAGAAACACTATGCTGGAAATAAATCAGTAGTTAAATTGAAAGCTCCGGGAAAGCATTGTAGACAGACTAAATGGAGTTGCTCAAGATGGGATATGCAGACTGGCATGCTTAGTCAACCACGACGGTAAGTTAATGAAAAGTTAAATGAAACATATAAAAAATTGTACAATAATGCAAAAGATAAAAATCTAAAAACTATGGGCATAGAAGATGTGGTTGTATGAAACAAAATGATACGCAAAGAGAGTGACCCTATTAGAAGCTGTGGCCTTCTTAGAGTATGTGTGGCCTTGTTAAAGGAAGTCTGTCACGGTAGGGATTGACTTTGAGGTGTCCTATGCTCAAGCTACATGCAGGGAGACAGGCTACATCCTGTTGCCTGAGACCGAAGTTGTAGGGCACTTGGCTACTTATTCAAAACCATGTCTGCCTGCGCACTACCATGTTGCACCATGATGATGAAGAACTAAACCTCTGAAACTGTAAGCCATCCCAATTAACTGTTTTTTGTTTTTAGGAATTGCTGTGGTATGGTGTCTCTTCATAGCAACAAAACTCCTAACTGAGATAGAAGTTGGTGCCAATGACTAGAGTATTGGTACAGCATGTTTTTGTTTGGAATAATATGGACATTGGAGCTTGGGTTAGGAATGCAATGGAATGCTTTGCATGCTGTTTGATTGCTGGTAGAAGAACAGAAGACAGTAATGCTGCATGTGACATGAATTTTAGTATGTTCAATGATTTACAAATGTTATTGTGAAAATTTAATGAAGAATATGACTGTTTTTGCCCTTGTCCAAAAGTTTGGCTTAAGAGTTTGAGATTATTTCCCTTGGCAGAGAAAATCTCAAAATAGCCTAGTATAGACTCTTGTTTGGTTACCAGTGTCAACTCTAATGAAGATATATAATTAGAAGCATCTGAGGAGAGAGAAAAAAAAACAGAAAGTGGAATGGAGATATATTCTCTACTCAAGGAGATAAGTAGATTAAGAAATGGAATAAAGGGTATGATAACCTCAGGGCAAGGTGCCACCCACCTAAATTTTCAACTCGTGAACAGGAATTAAGTAAAAGTTTTGTAGTGCAGGCCTTTAAACCCAGGACTACGATGGCAGGGGCTGGGGCATCTCTGAGTTTGAGGCCAGCTTGGTTTAAAGAGCAAGTTCAAGGAGAGCCAAACTTAGGTTATGAGAGAAAATAGAAAACTGGTGAAGATGTAATTGAACTAGGGTTCTATGTTCTAGCCTCAGCAAGAAGCAGAACTAGACATATTTAGCCACATGGCTATGGAGTTAAGGACAAAAGAAAGAGCAAGGAAATTTTCTTCCATGAGTAAGGAAAACTGGTGAGTCCAGGCATGTGTCAGGGGTGTCCCTGAATGGATGCCTACAAAGGATTTGAGTGAAGCTGTGAAGTTGAAGCCTGGATTGTCTTGGAGACCCCAAAATGTTATTAGCGAAGTAAAAGTCATGGGATACCTGCTGAAGAAAGCTTCAAACAAGGAGTAGAACCAGCCCAAGAGAAAAAAAAAAAAAAAGAGTGTTATCATCAACAAACATGAAAGGTGTTGTGAGCTGAAGAATGCTTTGACATCAGATATGGAGATGTGAAGTTTGGACTTTGCCCAGCTGTTTTTGTTCTTGCTTTGTTGAAGGATTACTTACAGTGAATGCTCCCTTCCCTATATTTTGAAATGGCAATGTATATCTTGTGCCATTGTATGTTTTAAGTATGTGATCCGTTTTTTGATTTTGACTTTATAGGAGATTACAGTTAAGAGGTTGCATGAATCTCAGAAGAGACTTTGAACTTTAAACTTTTAAATAAGTTTAAGACTGTTATAGAATATGGAGATTTTTGAGGTTAGACTTATTGCATTTTTCTTTTTTTTTCTTTTATTTTTTTTATTGAGAAAAGGAAAAAAAAAACAAGTTTCCACCTCCTCCCAGCCTCCCATTTTCCTCCCCCCTCCTCCAACCCTTCTCCCCCTCCCCCCACTCCTCTCCCCCTCCCTCTCCAGTCCAATGGGCAGTCAGGGTTCCCTGCCCTGTGGTAAGTCCTAGGTCCTCCCCTCTCCG
>NC_022013.1:17797174-17845244 GCF_000317375.1 Microtus ochrogaster | reverse complement strand
TGGGGACCTTGGCTTGGGCTCCTGGGAGCCACTCTAGGTTCAAGGCTCTTGCCAACCCTAAGGTGGCTCCCTTATCTAAGAATTGTGCTTCCGTGCATTTTTCATTATGACATGACAACAAGCCTTTGGGGACCAGGGAGTGGAATATGGTGGTTTGAAAGAAAATGGGCCTAAAGGAAGTGGCACTATTAGAAGCTGTGGCTTTTTTGAAGTAAATGTGACCTTGTTTGAAGAAGTATGTCACTGTGGACATGAGCTTTGAGGTCTCCTATGCTCAAGCTACACCCAGTAAGTCAGACCACTTCCTGTTGACTGAAAGCCAAGATGTAGGATACTTGGCTACTTATCCAGTACCATGTCTGCCTGTCTCCCATCATGTTGCACCATGATGATAAAGGACTAAGTCTCTGAAATTATAAAGTACCCCAATTAACTCTTTTTCCTTTATAAGAGTTGTTGTGATCATTGTGTCTCTCCACAGCAATAGAAACACTAAGATAGAAGGCACGGAAAACATTTTGAACGAAATTGCAGCAGAGAAGTTTCTTAATCCACAGAGAGGTGGCCAGCTAAGTACAAGATGTATATACCACATTGAATGCACAAGGCCAGAAAAGAAACTCCCCACATTATATGAGTAAAAGGCTAAAATGTATAAAACAAGAGTACTCTGAAAGTTTCCAGAGAGAAACACCATGTCACATATGAAGGAAGGCCATCAGAATAGCAGTGAATTCCTCAGAAGAAACATTCAAAGGGCTTATACCAATATGTAATTCACATTTGTGAGAGCATACAGCTACCAAGTCAAACTACCAAATTCAGTAAAATGTATCTATCGCAATCAAAGATGCTCCAATGTTCTCAATTAAATGACTTTTGTTGGTTCACAAACCATGTCATTTTTTTTCGTTTTTTTCTTTTTTTTTCTTTTCTTTTTCTTTTTCTTTTTTTTTTTTTTTTTTTTTTTTTTTGGTTTTTTGAGACCAGGTTGCTCTGTAGCTTTGCAGCCTGTCCTGGAATTCACTCTAGACCAGGCTGGCCTCGAACTCACAGAGATCTGCTTGTCTCTGCCTTCCTGAGTGCACTGACTAAACAAGTGTGCCACCACTAGCAGTTTGAGATATTTTGTTTTCTTATACAAAGACAGAGGATTCTTTTTTTTTTTCTCTCTGTAAGTAAGTTTTGCTCAGGCTCTCAAGTTTTGGTTTCAGAGATGAGGTGACACAAGCCTGGAGGACTGTGCCAGTGTCCTAGCAACAGGGAATGGCCACTACAATGGCTGACACTTAGTTTCCTGAGTCTCCTCCAATTCTTGAACTTCCTCATGATTCTTTATACAAAAATTTTGTTAGTAAATAAAGCCCCTATCTTGAAAGTGAGGATCTCTGGAAATATCACTGGCTGCTGAAGTAAGGGATTCATTGTTGTCAATGATTTAAACACTGGTAAGTTCCCCATTCTCTAGTGGATAGCTCCATACCCCTGTCTATGCAGAGAGCTCCAATAAAACTCAATGAGTCACAAAACCAAATAAAAGATGAGGAAGTGAGAGGGGAATCCATAGGAAGAAAGGATTTAGTAGACAAGTAAAGGGGGAAGAAGGAGAGTTGAGTGTAATCAGAATATGTTATATATATTATATTTTCCATAAATAAATAAAATACAGTAAAATAAAATTGCTACAAATTTCAAGTAAGATAGTTATAATTTTGAAAAATATAAATATTATTATGACTTAAGACTAATTTTATTTTCAATGAACATCTACAAACTGATCCCTGTTAAAAAAAGTTTATTGATATCATTGTTTGGGCTGAGTTTTGTCTTTCTTTGAACTTTAATTTTTTACACTGTTAAAAAGGTTTTGCTTGTAATATACATTTTTTTCTCTCCCAAACAGCAATATCAAAAAGACAAGGAAAGAGATGAAATGAAAATCTACTAATACAAATTTAAAAGTGAAACTAACACCAGATACAGTGACACACACACCTATTCCCAGAACTTGTGGTGACAGCAGGAACATCAGGAACTCAATGTCAACATCACCCATCTAACCAGCATGGGGCCAGCTGGAATGTAAAAGATGCCGTATCAAAATGTTTATATCTATATTTTAGAATTAGTTGACTTATTTGAGAAAGGTAGATTAAATTTTCTTCTAATATGAAAATATAGTAACATGAAATATCCAGGATAAACATAAATATATACAATTTTAACCTTTTTTCTATGCTTTTCACATTTTCATATAAAATAGTATAAGCTCATATCACTTGAAAATAGTATTTAAAGCTATATTAGTAGTTTTGTATCCATGGAAAGTGTATAAAATATATGGGAAAGTAAATAAAAATAAACCTTTATTATAGAAAAACATATGTATATGTGTATCTGCTGTGTTTTTTTAAACATTTTGCTAAATTAGAAAGTGCTAGTTTGAAATCTATTTCCAATTGGCTAATTTTTAAAGATTATTTCTACCCATAGACTTAGTCTCAGGGCTATAAATAAAGCAGCTTCAGATAAGGGGGCACATTTTCTCTGAAAACAGATTGTATTTGCTATAAAATCATAACAACAGTATGGTCCTAATTACCTCTTTTATTTTAGACATTGGCAGCCAGCCAGTGAGTTACAGTTTTTCACCTAAAAGATGTAGTCAAATAGTACATGAAGCTTTTGTTGACTCTTAGATATGTAAATCAGCTGTGCTATTTAACAAGTTATTTTGTCATTCAGTTGAGTGGAAACATTGATTTGCCAGAGTAATTACATTCATTGTTTCCAGAACAAGCAAGAGGTTTCCATGACATAGATTTGAGGCCATCAGGATCACAGGCAGAGTTCCTGCAGGTGAGACTTTTCTGGAGATGCCTGGACTGTTTACATAAAGTTCATGTTGGAGAGGAGCTGAAAATGACAGTACAGTAATGCATCCTGGGGCCGTTCTGTGTTTAGAAGTCAATTGGGGCTGTCTGCTTAGAGACATCTTCCCAAATGTCACTGGGAGTCCACACACGTGAAAAGGGTACTTGTTATTCTTTTTTTTAAAGATATGGTGGGGTGAAGGCCATGAGGGGCTACAGCAGGTCACCCAAAGCAAACCCCAGTCCCCAGAGGCCCCAGCGTTCCCCTTGGAGAGTAAGAGACAGACCGATATGCCATGCAGAGAGTTACGGAAGGAAAAGAGAAGGAAGAGGGGCATAGAAGAGAGAGGGAGAGAGATAGAGGAGAGCGGGGAGGCAGTAGTTACCTTTTCAGATGAAGGATGGAAAGAGTGCAAGCTGGAAGAGGCAGGCAATTTCAGAGAGGAAGTTGGGAGTGGGTGGGTTTTTTTCTTAAAGGGACAGGGTACCCAGGTGACAGGCCAGGCCAGCAGATCATAACAGTACTAGTTTCCACTATATATTAAATAGTAACATAAGTTCTGACCTCTGTTATGTTTATGAAAGTATACCATAAAAATATGCTTTTGTTGACCTAAAACATGTCTGTGAGTCACCTGAGCCCTGTTGAACCAACAAACCTGTTTTGTGCTCTAGGCTTCAAAGATAGTACTAAAGAAAGTTACCCAAACTATGGGAATAATGATCATTCCTAAGAAAATTTATAACTTTAGGAGTACAAACTTGTATTCTAGGTTTTCTGTTTCCCACCACAGCATGTAAGGCTTTTACACAACTCAGTTTATCTTTTCTATGCAAACTTTGGAAGAATGTTTCTTTTAAGCATATTTAGGATCCAAACTCTTGAATTTAATTTAATATCAAGAAAAATTGAAAACTAGTCTCAAACTGGAAATCTGCATCCAAATATCATGGTTACAGGTGGAAGGATGTACTTATTCTTTAACTGTATTACATAATAGAAAATAGAGTCTTTATTTACTGAGAAGTTTGTCAGATTACAATATAACCATAAGGTCGACAGAGACACCAGAGGACTGTCCTCCTAGGGGAGTCTGAGCAGTGTCTAGAAACTGTTTCTAGTTTGCTGTATTTATATAGGAATAAAGTCAAATCATGGAAGCAATTGACTATCTGCCTCATTTAGCAAGCACATAGGTCTTTAGCAACTCCAGATCAAGGTACCTGAGAAGCTGATGACAACTTCCTTGCTACAATGACTGTATTTGCCAGATTCACTCATATTAGGCTAAAACATTGTTATCTAGCTCCATGCTCCTCTTGTTGCAATATAGGAGACAACAGACCACTTAACTAATAACCATCTTTGAGGCAATAAAACTCTAATTTAACAGCATCTTTGCAATTTTTCTTTAAAATAAACTGAAGTCCAGTCTTAGTATGAAAAAAAATATTTTACTGCTCTTTTCAAATGATTAATTACTCATGGCCTCAATTATGTGTTATTGTAGTACAGAAGCAAAACAACATTTATTAAAGATCAATATCATGTCCTAGCAATGTGTTTAGAATTTCACAAACGTTGTTCTCTTAGTTTTGTGCAGCAGGGCTGTGAGACAAGAATCATTATCATCGCTTTATAGTAGCTAATGGTGGCAGATGTCAATAACCCAGTGTGTCAGATGTGACACTCTGCTGGTCAGCTGCAGAGCTGGAGTGCACAGACACCCTCACGACTTCAAGTCTGTTCCTACTGAATAGCTTGAGCAAAGGAATTTTACCTACAGAGGATAATTTAATCACCTTGTAAAATATTTATTTGGAACTTGAATTGCCTCTAAAGCAATTCTTTTAATTAGTTATCCACCTTTATTTAATAGTTACTAATAAGGAGAAAATACAGTTTATTGAGTTCAAAAGAGCCTTTAGCTGTCCTTTCTACTCTCTTAGAAACTAGTCACATGTGCACAAAGACAATTAAAGTGAAATTAATTTATAGACTTAATGCCTCAATCTCACTAGCCATGATTCAAGTGTTCAGTCTTTACTTCTGGCTATTGTATGTGCCACCAATTGCTACAAAACAATTTTAAAAAAGAAGAGCCTCCAAACTGACTGCTCTTCAGACTCGAGAGGGAGGGGGAGAGGAGGGGGGGAGGTTAGGAGGGGGGGAGGTTAGGAGGGGGGGAAAGTGGGAGGAGTGGGAGGCTGGGAGGAGGTGGAAATTTTTTTTTTCTTTCTTAATAAAAAAAAAAGCTAGAAAAAAAAAAAGAAAGAAGAGCCATCCTGTTGGGAATGCTGGCCTATGGTAAAGAGGGGAGCGATGTCGCCCCCACTGTTCCCCTCCTCCAACATCCAACTCCAGGAGCAGTCTCATCTCTTGTGCCCTAGGGGAGAAGGATTCATTTGGGGGCACAGATAGACAAGTCAACTCTTAAGGTTTATTTCATGAGATGAAAAAACAAATTTAACATCCAGCTCCCAGATCAGAGGGCAAAGAAAGGTGAAATGTCATATAGGGCCACTTTTCACTATCTAGGCTTCTCAATTTAGTTCTTCTGGTTCTCCCTTCATTCCCCTCAAATTAGGTAGTCTTCTTTTTTCATGGAATAGGCAGAGAGTTTCTTATAAACATTTTTTTTTTTTACCCAGATTTCAGTTTGTTACAATTGGATGAACAAGACACAAGAAAAAGTATAAAGGCGCAGCTACCCACAGGATTGGGAAGATTTCTAGGGGAAACGGTAGCCATACCTTTTACACATGCTTCTTAGGGGATAGTTCAGGAGAAGGATCAAGAGTCTGCCAAGACATGCACTGCTGTTTTCCTCACAGTTCTGTGTTTCCACATATATTCAAATTATCTGTGTCATAACCCGATGCCACGTCTCTTTTTTACTTTCCTATTCTTGACATTTATTCTTGTGAGAACATATCTTATAAACGAACATTATAGATTTAGATAAAGAGATAGACATATAGAGATGACCTTTGTCTTAGGGTATAATGTTCTGACAATATGACCATACAATTATTGAAACTACCATTCTCAGAAGTGCATTTGTTCATCCTAACTTACCCAGCATCAATGCCTAACCTAAGCAACTTCATGTCTTTAAAATACTTACATTAACATAGTTGAGAAAATTATCTCCAAACAAAGGTTGTTCTATAATAAAATGTAAAATATTATATGTGTTTGACCAGGGCTAACATTTTCCATCAACATAAAACTCCTCATATCAGTATCCCAGGAGACAATTTAAATTCAGAATCTTAAATACAGTTGTTACTGAATGCATATCTGCTTCTTTACCACTGTGTAGCTAAGAATTTAGACATTGTAAACCACAGACTGTGTAAATATTTATGCACACAGAGAAACATATAAGTGTGCATACAAATAAATATTCTTTTAAATTAATTTACACAAGTAACTACTATATCGAGTGAAGTAAAGAACTGTTACACTTAGGATCTGAAGACCACATGGGTCTTCATGGGTTAGTATCTTTACTTCTGTTTAATGACTTGTGAATGCATTTTTAGGATTATTGGTCTAGAAAGCTAATTGATATTATCCATATGATTGTTATATAAAAATATTAGAAGTGCAGTGAATTTCAAATCATTTCATTAGATAACCTTCCTTTCAAATGATATAAATGGTCATCATCACCCATTCAACTTTATAACTTATTTTTTCTTGTTTCTTTATTTCAAATTTCCATTTGCTGCATATAAAGATGAAATTTGAGTCATTTTATGAACTCAGGAGATGTGAGTTCCTTGAAATTACATGTTATTTTTCCTTTACTTTTACATAACCAAGGAGAATGGTCCAAACTTACCCAGCTGAGGGCTTAGTGGTGCTCAAGCAAGCTAAGGACTGTGATCTCAACTTATGGGCAACTTAAACTTTCTGCAGAATGCTTGGAATTCAATTTTTTAGGTACTTGGTTTGTGTTCATAGATTAAAAATAATAGACAGGCCTCAGAATTTACTGAACTTTTACTATTTCAGTGAACACTTTTTTGAGATGAAGTAACATAGGAACCAGAAATAAATGCTTGCATATTTGATAAAGAGATAAGAAATTTTTTTTGTAAGCACATTCGGGGAGATGTGGTTGAGATCATCTTTAGAATTAAAGAAATAAAACGGATTCATTTTTATCTGCACAGAAGAGAAGCAACAAGAAAACTGAGGTTCAGAGAGGAATTCTTAACAATGACCAAAAATGCTTCCATCTTGATTATGTCAATCATTTTGTTTGTTCTTTTGTTTTTTTTTTATTTTTGTTTTTCGAGACAGAGATTGTCCTGCCTCTGCCTCCCAAGTGCAGGGGTTAAAGGCATGAGTTTTCACCACTTGGCCGATTATGTCAATCTTAATGCTGTATAAAGTCCAGAGTTTAAGCAATTTGTCAGGTTCTATGTCTGAATTTGACATCCTGCTGTTGTGTATAAGTTATAACTCTTTTTCACGTTCTTTACACTGAACTATTCAAATTTTGTTACTTTGATCTCTAGTCTTTTGTGCAATTTTAATAAGAAAACAGTGTGTAACTATAAATTTTTGTCATCATTTCTGAGTCTATTTCCCTCCTGTCCACCTATTTAATATCAAAAGGTTGATACCTATTTCATAATTGTGTGTTTCAGTGTTTAATAATTACCATTTTTTGAATGATTATCTTCCTGAAAGAAGTGAAATGCTGTTTGCAGCCCACTCACAGTTTCCCTTTAAAAGGCTGCTTCTGACTAACATTATTATGTGAATAATAAATTTCCTGAACACAACAAAGGGTCCTCATTCCGCCAACAGCTTTGAGGCAGCAAGATCTAGGGTGTGGCCTTGTCTGCCATGTGAAACTGAAAAGCGTGGACCTCTTTCAGCCCACAGCCTTGGAACAACAAGTTCTAGGATGTGGCATTGTCTGCCATGCAGAACTGATAAGCTTGGGGGTGGGGGGAGGGTCTCTAGCCCTTTCTTGCCCTGGCTCTCTCTTGGATTGGTAGAAGAACAAGAGACAGGGAGGTGGCACGGGTCCAGTCTCAGCATCTGGTTTGCTCTGGATTTGTGAGTTTGTCTTTACATTGCACCCCTTAATAACCTGGCTATTATACTTTTGTGGGTCCTTCCTTCATGCTGTTTTAGATTTGTTTAGTTTGTCTGAAAGTGTTTGTGCTTGAGCACAAGTGAGGGTGACAGCAGTTTGTGGAAGTTGGCTTTCTCCTTCAAACAAATGGGTTCCAGCAATCAAACTTAGTTTGTTAGGCTCACCAGCCTTTGTTTACTGAGGATCTCACTATCCTGAAAGGAAACTTACTGGCATAGTATTTTATATGACCCTCGGTGTCTCACAATGTGATGCAATTGAGCAGTAATAAGTACCATGACGGTCCAGTGTGCAGGCTGAAGAGTCCAAGAAAAAGAAAATAAAAATGTAGATTCCAGAAACAGGAATGTGGAAATAAAGAAATATAAAGTTGTAAGCCTAGGAGAATGAGAATGGACTTTCTCAGTAGCTTAAGGTTATTAAGAGTGGGTTATTTTTCTTTACAACCCATAGGAGAGCTACCCTACAGATATGAACTGAGTCAACTTTTTAGAAATAGATATATGACTTCTGGGTTATGCATTGCCCCTGCTATGTGAAAGTGGCATCATCAAAGGGGAGAGCACAGGGTTTCAGTAAACACTACCTGGAAGTACCAAGGAAGACAATAGATTAAGTACAAACACTAGTTTAACTGGAAAACTCTGTTAATAGAGATTGTAAAGTGAGGCAACCTGTATCTGAGTTTTACCTTGAGATTGTAAAAATTCCTTTGTCCAGACCTAATGCTTGGTGCCCCTACTATAAACAGCTGGGTTCAGAAACCAGACTTGGCCACAGCCTTACAAAAACCATCTCTGGCTGTGGTCTTCGCTAACTGTTAAGCTCTTTTTGCTCCACGGATATTTTTTTTATTTTTTATTTTTATTTTTCCTGGATTCTTGTTCTGGAACAAAGTTTGCTTCTGGTTTATTAGACTTTGGTGGTCTGTCCCCATCTTTGTGCAACCCCACCCCCAGACCCAACACAGGGCTCCTCATCTGACGGCTGCCAGATCATCAGACCTCTGTGGGCACCTAGACACTGTGGCAGTTTGCAGAAGCTGTGAACACTCTGTGTGTCTCTCTGTCTCTCTCTTTCTAACTCTCTGTCTCTCTCCCTCTGCCTCTCGTGTGTGTGTGTGTGTGTGTGTGTGTGTGTGTGTGTGTCGGTTTCTTGTCTCTGTCTCTCCATTTCTTTCTCTCTCCAGAAAAATGAAACGATTGCCACATTTTCCTGGGAGGCACAGAGAAGATGTGAGTTCAGCCAGGACCAGCACATGAAGAGTAGGGCTGAGAGTAGCTTCATTAGGAACTTGGGAAAACTGGAAGGCCTCTTGTGTTTGGCAGCAGAGGAAACAAGAGTTACAGTCTATTCTATCCCCACCACAACACTCGGTGAATTGTTATAACATGGACTCAATAGCTCAGTGGGTTACCACCATTGACACAGATGCTGGCAAAGGTTTTATTTAGGATCTCACACAGCATCTTCTGTTAACAGTTGCTCTTAGAAGACATATGGATTACAAAAGTTATTGCACACAGTGGAAATTTTACTTTTATGGCTCGTAGGGGCTTTTGATATTTATTTTCAAATGTTAGAATATTTAAATGTCATTTTGACTATATGAGATATCTTGGATTACTACATATCAAATCAACAGATGAGTTTCAATTAGTTGCATGTGACCTCAGATGATAATGCTTAAACCTTCACAGCCTTTGTTGACAGGCGTTTGTTTCACCTGCTCATCCCTGTGATGCAGCATCCTGCAAGACAAGACTCAGCACATTGCTGTACCTGGAAAACTGCTCACTTATGGTCATTATAATGAACACTAAGAATTGATTTTTCTCCCTTTTTAATGTAAAATAGATGGCTACATTTTTCAGAAAACATAAGTACCAAAGGTAGAAGGGGATTTAATTCTCAACCTTAACAATTATGCATATTTTAATGCATTTTCTTTTTAGATTTTTCTATAGGTGTTCTTGTTTTCACACTTGCAAAGTTGTTATAAACATGAAATACATTTAGGATTATGCTTCAAAATTTTATAACATAAGCATGTTTTTCTGTTAACATATACTTATAAATATTATATCAAAGTTAATACAATGCCTTATGTTTATATGCCAATCTTTATGTACATACTGCATTAATGGGTCACAGAAGAAAAGCAACCTTAAAACAGGGAAATGTTGCAAAAATTCTTACTCAGCACCCAGGTAGTAACTTTTGCCCTTACTGTTTGTGTTTATGTCATTCGTTGGGCAGTGTTCATATGTCTTGGCATGGAGGTGTTCCGTGGTGTCCAGAGTCTTATGAACATTCCTGTATGTTCTAGAAGATTCCTGAGAACAAACATCCTTAAGGAACTGCTCTCCCTCAATGGCCGATAGTCGTCAAGGTAAATAACTAGGTCTTTTGCTCCTCTCTGTTTTTTTTTTTTTTCAGAATAGTTCAGTTTTTTTTTTCTGTAAACTCCTTCTCAATAAATACAATGTGCTCAAAACCAGGTGTGTTTCCTGTCATTGTGCTAATTAGGCAATCAACAATTCTCATATTCTATTTTGCTCACCATGCGTCTAAGAATTATGTAGCTTAAAAAAGAAAATCTGTGACATGGTTTTACACAGACCAGGCTATCCTGGAACTACACACGTAATAGAAGATAACCTAACACTGCAGTTCTCAGCCTGTGGTTGCAGCCCACTGTGGTTGAGTGACTATTTACAGAGGTTGCATATCAGATACCCTGAATGTTAGATATTTTCATTCTGATTCATAACAGGAGCAAAATTGCAATTATGAGGTAGGAATCAAAATAACTTATGGTTGTGGGTCATCACAACATGAGGAACTGTATTACAGCATTAGGAAGATTGAGGACCACTGACCTAACATGTGATCCTCCTGCCTCTAACTCCCATGTTCTGAGATTGCAGACTTCCACCACCACAGCTAGTTTGTACAGTGATAAAGATCACACTCAAACTGTATCTCCAGCTCTGACTGTAAATATTTTAAAAAATGTACTTAAAATCCTTGATAGTCAAATCAAATTGGACAAAAAAAATACAGAGTGCTGAACTTCAGAACTCCTATTAGCTTTTGTTCTGTTGATATTTTCAAAATATAAAGTAAGATAATTAGATATTTCAAGATATTGAGGTCATTGTCACTGGAGAATGAACCAAAGCAAGAAAGATACTAATTAAAGTTAAGAAACCGAAGTTATATGAATTTGATAAATGATAATGAAAGCCCATTTTAAAATTATTGTCATTCGTAATTTGGTAAATGCAAATAATATTCTTAAAAATTATAAATTGATAAATGTATCTTAAATTTTGTGATTTTTAAGAAAGGCAAATTCACTAGTAAATTTATTATTATTCCTTTACTAATTAAAAGATTATGTTATATACTCTATACATGTGAACTATCTCTTAACCTTTCATTTATGGGGACAGACAGAAAGAGGAACCAGCAGCCTCTTATTTCATATCTCATTGCAGTCTCTTCTCCATAGCTGCAGAAGGGGACTGGTCTTGTGAGCACATGCAATTCTCCTCTTAGAATCAGTTGCATCATTCATAGAACTGAGATGATGCTAGTATTCAATCTGATGTAGTTGGGATAAAGCACTTGACTTAGGATAAAAGTTCAGATAATAAAATTCATGCTCAGTGTAAGTACGCAAGATAATACGGGATAACTTTAAAAAGCAGTATCTTTATGTTCTACATGGTGAGTTTATGTCACAGTATGAGGATTTTATCTGTCACATGTAATTTCAGCAAATGTATATTAGTCGTGAACTTTTGTTTCATACAGAATGTTTACATAGTTAAATTGGTTGTTTTTTTTATGTAACATTTTTAAGCTTAAAAATTATTTCCACTCATCACCTGAGGTTTGAAAACTTGAAACAATTTAATTAGTCATGGCATATTTTGAAGTTGTGTGCTCATTTAAGGTGTGGCAAGGAAAATTTAAAAGACCACCCAATGGGCTTCTCCATTTATATCTATTTCAAGGAATATTTTGTTTTCAAATGTTGCTGTCTGTGTGGGACATGGAGGAAACATAAAAACATCTTTTATACATTTCTGATTAAAAGCATTTAGGTAGGTGTTGTACAGCAAGTCCTCTGAGATAAAGACTTCCACACTGATGGGAAACTCATCAAGACACCGGCTGTTCTTAAAGGGGGGGGGTACATGATTTCATCCTGCAGAGAAGATCCTTACCCTGGGCGTAAACAATTCAAAGACTTTGGGAGCTCTCTACGACTAACATGACACACCAGTCCCCTCTGCCCCTAAGCATGCATGCATGTATACACATGTATGTACGCACAGTAAGGGCTGTTGAGAGATACTCTCAGACGAGTCATGCTTCCTGGAAGACGATCATTCTATAAGAGCTGCCTAGAAGACTCTTAGGACAATTGAACTGTCTTGATGAGGCTCAAACTGCCTGGGATTCCTGAACAAGACACACTCCAACTTCTCAACTGCCTGTAGATTGTGTATTGAGCTCCATGTGTCCATGTTTCATGAGCCATCAATTATAATGGAGGGGTAATTTGAGTGATATAACTGTCTTTGAGTCATTTCTAACCTTGTAAGTAACCCTTCACCCATACTACAGTAAAGAAACTCGATAAAACTCATTGATTTAGCAAGCTGTACTTTGGTGATACTCTTACTTTAGTCTGTGGTTGGTTCCTTTCTGGGGAGAGCAGATCACTGGCCACATTTTCCCAGGACTATATATCACGCAGCACTCAGCAATAGTTTTCTAAAAACTGACTCAACCTTGTTTTTATGTAGCTTTTGTTTGCTTTGATTGGTTTTATGATCAGGTCTCAGGGTGTAGCCCAAGCTGGCTTCACATGCTGGATTCTCCTGTTTCAACATCGCAGGTGCTGGAACTACAAGTGCCTATCCTCATGATAGCTTTAGCCTAGTTTATGAACTTCTCATTTTTTTATGTTTCTTTCCAGTCTTATCTTCAATCAGTCTTTATCCATTTCAGTTCTGAATCTTTGTTTGTTCTGGATAGCTCTTCTATTGCCTTTCTCTCTATAGCCTGATGATAGGCTTCTTCCAGGGTTCTACATATAGCAATTTACTAATTTGATTTCACAAAAGGAATATTTAAGAATCCAGACAAAGTCAATCACTCAAGCAAAACTGTAGTACTGAGAAATCTAAGTTAACTCTCCAACTTCCCATTGCCTTTGTACTAATGTCACCTGGATGCAGACAGAACCTGTGGTCATGATGGGATAACCTTTCCTTCCAGAGCGGGTTATTTGAACAAAGATGCAGTTAAGGTACCTTATGTAATGGTTACAAATCTACCAAAAGAGATTGTCTAAGTGAGTACTAATCAGGTGAAGACTCAAGAAAGACAATGTAGCTGGGTGCTAGTGGAGCGCTTCTTTAAACCCAGAACTTGGGAGGCAGAGGCAGGCAGGTTTGTGTGAGGCCAGACTGATCTACAGAGAGAGTTCCAGGACAGGCTCCAAAGCTACACAGAGAAAAAGTGTGTCAAAAAAATGAAAAGAAGAAAGAAAGGAAGGAAGGAAGGAGGGAAGGAAGGAAGGGAGAGAGAGAAAGAGAGAGAGAGAGAGAGAGAGAGAGAGAGAGAGAGAGAAGAAAGGAAGGAAGGAAGGAAGGAAGGAAGGAAGGAAGGAAGGAAGGAAGGAAGGAAAAAAGAAAGGAAGAAAGGAAGGAAGAAAGAAAGAAAGTAGCAGCAGCCCTTGCTGGGCTAGATAGCAACACATGGTGTAGTTGTGACCTGTACCAGACAAAGGGCACTCTAGAGGTGGCCACAGGCCTGCTTATCAGACATCTGCTCAGAACAGCAAGAAAGTGGGGGGCCTCAGTTATCTTCCATAAGAAAATAAATGTGATCCATATCTGCAAAAAATTTGAGATAAAAAAATACAAGTTAGACTAAAGACTGAAACTTTAAAATCCAGAGGGAAAAAAATCTATTTGTTCTCAAGCTTCGGGTGAGAAAAGAAGGTTTTAAACTCAAAAATGAATGGCATGTGACAGGAGAAAACAAATTCATTTTTATAATCTGGATCACACATTGATTTACAATGTTTCCCAGCAATGTCCAGCCATTCTACCCTCTTACGTGATACTGTCAGCTTTAAAAGTCTGAGGAGGCGTTCATAGCCATCGTGGGACCTGCACAGTCAATGTTTTGTTATTTTGTTTTGATGCTCTTATAGAGGCCTGCTCAGCTTTGTGCTCTATGGAGACATTGTCAATTTTGAGTGTAAGTGAGCCAGAGTAACTCAAAGCGTCAATGTTCTTCATAGTTTTCAAAAATAGACAGGAAAGAATTGTAGCTGGCAGTGATGGCCCACATCTATAATTCTAGTATCCTGAATGTAGAGCCAGGAAGAGCAGGAGTTAAGGCCAGTCTTGTTTACATAAGAAGTTCAAGACCAGCTTGGGCTACGTGAGAGCCTATCTAAGATAGGTAAAGAGAAAGCAAGAACAAGAGAGAATTGAAGTCATCTAATATTAAACCACTCTCAGTAAAAACACATTAATACTAGTAGTAATGATGATGATAATGTTGTAAATAAACATTTTATATGAATTTGTTAATACAATATGTAAAATTTTCTACTTTAGTTTTTTTATTTAATACATGGGGGAGAAAACTTAAAACCAAGGGAAAAAATTAAAACAGTTGAATGATATGGTGAAATCCATAGTGCCTAGTTGGACCTGAATTTCTAATTGTCTTCTGAACTGCAGAATCTAATCTGTAGATAGAGATCTTTGTATCTGTCTTGTGATTTTTTTATACAATCAATGGCATTTTTAGTATGTGTCTTAGTGACTTTTCTACTCTGAAAAGATTCCGTGGCTAAGGAGACGTAGAATAGTTTATGTGAGGGTTGCTTGCACTTCACTGGGCAAGTTTATAACTATCATAGCAGAGAACGTGTAGGCATGGTGCTGGGGCAGTGGCTGATGGCTTCAAAATGAAGACAAAAGCCACAAAGAAGAGAGAGAGCACTAATGGGGAATGGTGTGAATTTTTCAAACCTCAAAGAAGGCAGCATCTCCAAATTCCTCTGAAATAGTTTAGTCAACAGAGGAACAAGCATTCAAATATATGAACCCCGGGGCGATTCTCATTCAAATTAACATGTTACACAACTGGGAATGTTATTACATTTGAAATACTTCAAGTGAAAATCATTGAAGAACAATTATATTTAATATTCTTAAACATCTGGGAATAAAATGCATTGAAATTCAAGACAAATATGAGTGTATATTGATCAGATACTAAGTGCTTCAAGATTCCAAACTGTATGCTACCATAAGCTTGGAAATCTTAATTCACAGTGAAATGTATTGACCTACTAACAAACACTGTGCAGTGGTTTATAGATTAGTATGGTAGAATAGAACTCTACAGATACTTAAATAAAAAAAAACACTATCATACTAATTAGTGATCAGAATCTTAGGAGTCAGAGACTTGTTTAATATCAGTAAATTTTCTATTCCAATTAACACTGCCCTGGAGAAGCCAAAAAACAAGAGCAGGAATACTGTTCATGGAGCCATGAGGTTTGAAATCTGCTCAGCGCTTTGAATTACCTTTAGGTGTTTGATTTATTAGTATCTACAAGAAGGGTGGAAACAGCAGAACAGATATATAATTATAAATCGGGATTGCATAGAATGGCTTATGAAATCAGAGACAAAAAATTTTACAATGGCCATCTATATGCTTCATAAAAGCCAGTAGTAACTACTCAGACCATGAATCCAGAAGCCTTGGAACAGGAAGGACTGTTGATGCAGTGAACCTGCCTGGATCACCTTTGCAGGAATGCAGGAAAAGATGGAATGTGATGCCTATGGCAGACTACAAGTGCATTTATTCGGGGACAGTCAGGCTTTGCACATGTCCTTCCTGGCTTCCTCTTACTAACAGTAAGCATTGTTGTTTTACCCTGGCTCTAAGCACACTGAACTTCACAGCCCACATTTATTGTAGGTCTTCCTCCGTGCAAATTATCTCTAGAAACACCTTCACTGTCTCCTTTAGATGTATGCCTAATTAATGTTTTAGCTGTCTCTCAAACCAATCAAGTTGACAATCAAAGTAAGCTTCACAGGGCCTTAGAATGCATTAATTTCTTCTCGCTCTTTACAGAATCATAAGCCAGCTGGAAGAAAATATATCAATATCAATTAAAGAAAATAGACATCCCATGCCACAAATATAACTTTACAAGTCTGCACAATTGTCAGCATTCAGACTCTTATTATTATTTCATCTGAATGCAATCCTTACTTCCATGGTTGTCTATAGAAATCCAGAGTCCTTCGTATTGTAACTTTACTAAAGGACTTAGAATTTTCATGAAGATTCCAGATACTTTCAAGATAGTACTCACATATCACAGTGTCTGCTGTCTATATTCAGGGAGAATGCATTCACATATGCACATCCCCTGATAATCCATCAACATAAAATTAATGACAGGCAATCTACAAAGTACTGCCCACCCATGAATTAATTGCATCATTTTTGCATACTATGCACTTTGATGGCTAGGCATAAGGTACAGTATTATGAATATCTATTCAACAGGTCAAACATTGGTATCAATTTACAGCAAATAAATAGTAATCATTTTGGGTCCAGATCAATAGATTTGAGTTTATAAACAGGAATCAATAAAAGTGACAGATTGCAATGCTACTGCTAGAAATTTTATTCATACAAGGAACTTGAACATTATACCTGACCTCATGGTACACAAAGCAGATGATCAATACCCTTAGATCCCTGCTTTGATTAGATTTTCTCCTTGGAATATTCTAATTTAAAGTTATATATAGTAGTAATATTTCTGCACTATTTAAATAAGATACAGTTATTTTATAAGAAAAAAATTAATGTAGCAATGCTTTTATTGGAAACTTATTAGCAAACTGAAGAAAACTCAAACAATCAATTGCCAATGTCAGTTCTGATCTTGAGATCTTTATTGAAACCTAAGAAATCAAAACTATAAATCCCAACAGTTGTCTGCTTTGTGGTGATGCTTTTAAAAATAAACATGTAGCTTGGTGTTGGTGGTGCACATCTTTAATGCTAGCACTTGGGAGGCAGAGGCAGATGGATCTCGGTGTGTTCAAAGCCAGCTGGTCTACAGAGCAAGTTCCAGGACAGGCTTCAAAGATACACAGAGAAGCCCTGTCTTGAAAAGCCCATACATGCATGCATGCATGCATACATACATACATACTTACACACATACACAAAACATAAATGAATAGATAGATAAACAAATAAATAAAAATGCAAGGTGTATGTGTGAGTTTGACTTAGGGTATTAATCAACAGTTGGAAGGCTTGGAGATGGCTTGCATAGGAGCAACATGTAGAAATTCATCTCAAAGCTGGAGAGGAGTGCTTGACGTCAGCACAGCTTCCAGCGTCTCTCAATTCCTTGGAGGGAGACAGGCATGGACTGAGTTCCATCAGATGTCTACTCCTTTTCACATTACAGAGAGTGTTTTAATGAAGATTTCCCGTGAGTGTTGGAAAGGAAATCACACTCTGCAAACAGATAATTATTGCCCTTCAAGAGGTAAATTTACAGTTTTTCCTTGGTTTTATCACAAAGTCAATGAATATGCTAGGCTTGCGATCCACAGAAATAGCAATATAGAAAAGAAATGAGACAACCTGACGCCTGAGCACCTGAAAACCTCTATATAATGTATGAGGAATATTATGATTATTGTAAAATTATGCTAATGATAAAACATTGTCACAGGTGCTCTAAGAAGTTGATGGTATAAAATAGAAATGCTATTCATCTGATTTATCTTTGTGTTTCCCAGCTGACCAACATTCTTTAGGATTGTATATTTATTTTTAAATTGTGTATATAGGTATGGGAGAGGCGGTATTCATTTGTGCACATGAATACAGAGCCAATGGAATCCAGCAGATGGCATGAAATCCTTGGAACTGGAGTTACAGGTGGTTGTGAGCAGTCTGATGTAGATTCTGTGAACCAAACTTAGGTCTTCTGGAAGACTAACAAGTTCTCCTAACCTCAGAGCAGTATGCTGAACCTCAGAAAAAGGTTCTTAAAGAAGCATTTGCTCTTTTACAATATGCTCACAAATCAGCTTTGTCCTCTGCCTTCTACTCCTGGGAACATTCTCTTCCTTCTTAGCCAAGGATTTCCTAACTCTAACCAGGCATTTATTTTCACAATAGTGAAATCTTTCCTCTCTCCATAGTCTAAGATCCATAGGAATAGTTCCAGGGAAACAAATTAGGCATGCAAATACATTTGCCATCTTCTTGGAGTTTCTCATTCATTATTCATTTAAGAAGATAAATTTAAAAGGTAAAATAAGAATTTTAACAAGAACCACAATCTTCAAGTATAACCACACCAAGCTACTTCAAATAACTAAAATATTTTATAGTGTGAAATTGAATTGTGAGAGTTAACTGAAATGTTAAGATGGAAAATACTAGAAAAATGCAGTCATCTCTCTGTATCCCTGGGTTAAATATGTGAATTTCACAAACCAGGGATGGATGATGATTGAGAATAAATTCCATGTACCTTTAAACATATTTCTTTTCATAATTCTTTACAAAATATAAAGAAATATATTTATATTTACCCTGAATATGCATCACAAGTAATCTCCAGATGACTTAAAGAATTCAGAACATGTAAAACCTGTTAAACCTATATCTTTGAACATGAGCCTCTAAATCATGAGGCACTCTCTGAGGTCTGAAAAATCCCCACTGGGAAAACTATATTCTTTGCGTATTGCCTTTGCCTGCAAATTTAGGATAATCTTATAAAATTTCTCTTGTATTTATGTTTCACAAGCTAATTATTAATTGTCCTTTAATTTGATTGCAATGTTTTCATGGTCGATTAAATAGAGCTCTTTTTGTATTTTTAGCTGCTTTTTGTTGGCTATTGTCCCTTGGTGACCATTTTTCTCTTTGTTCAAGATCACCTGTGGAATTATAGGACAGAGTGTTGAAACCCTAAGCCCATTAGCCATCAAACAGTTTCATGCTGATATTTGAGCCAATTCTCAATTCTTTACCAGAATAACAAAATACGAATTTTCGTTCATCTCTTTATTCAAAGTATTAATCACTATGAATTTATGCAGTGTTCTAGGTCATGGAGACAGAAGATGAGCAGGCAGTGCTGGGGAGAACTGCCATAAAATTGTGTTGATAATAAAAGCTAAATATTCTAATAGAAATGACTAGAGGGCAGACTTGAGGGAAGTGGCCTTTACAAAGAATTGGAAAACAAAGCTTGTGTTAACAAAATTAGATTTCCCAAACTCTTAACTTAAATTGAAAAGTTCCGTGTGCTATAAATTGTTTTGAATTGTAAATCTATACAATTTAGCCCTCAATCAATAACTCTCCTTGTAAAACATGAAATATTTAATTTAAGGAAAAATAAATTTTGATTATGTTTCAGTACCAAACTAAAAACAGGAGAAAAAATGAGTGCCAAAGTAATAATCCTAAAAACTCCCTGTTTTTGCATATATAAATATAATTGCAGTTAATTGCAAGAAGTGGTAAGTGATTTTAGCCCAGTTGGACTTGTCTTGTTGCTTCTTGGTCCATTGGTAGGATGTGGTGATGTTTCCCTTCTTTTCTATGCAGTGTAGCACCGGCGTTCACATTTTTCTATTTCTCTGAAATTGGATGTCAGTCTGCTGGACTTCTGAGCCTCTCCCCTGCCACTGGCCAAGAGACCTTCTGGGCCTCTTCCCTGCCACTGGTCGGACAAGAGAGCCGCTGCACTGCCCTTCTTTGATGCCGTCCTGGGTCCAATCATCCAGAAGCACAGACCCAGTCAATACAGCTACAGTGGTGGGCATGGGGTGACACTGTCAAGAGAGCTTTCAGAGCAGATGTTTGTTCTTTCACTCTGTCCTGGGGAGGAGCGCTGGCTGGTTTAGAGGGGGTTGAGGAGACACTGGAGGTACTGAAACGCTCCCGGAAGGACTTCAGTTTCCAGTTTAAGAGGCAATATGACTTGTCTTATTTTTTATGAACGTTTAGGATCCTTCAGCTTTTTTAACCTTTCATCTATCAAGATACAAAATGTTTTCTTTAGATTATGTTAAATTTTTCATTAATCATGCATATGTAAGTTTCCTCAATATTCGTCCAGTCAATTTCGTGAAGTCTTCTGAACCTAGCATCTTTGTTTAACAGAGGAAGTATTGTTTACTATGCTGTAGAACTTTTAAATTTTCTATACAAACAAAATTAAACATGGGGTAAAGGTGCTCACTGGCCTAATACAAAGCTAATACAACAGACTGCATGGCTCATCCCTTCAACGCCTACACTGTGGCCTGATGAAGGCAGCTCCGTATTTGCTGTCAGAATTCCTTAGACATACTACTTTAGGGATTATTGTGCCACTGAAGTTTTTCAAACCAAGGTCTGAAGCCTGGTAGCATTAACAAGCTAGACTCAGACACCACTCCCAACTAGAGACAAATAATCATAAAAGCAGGGAAAACAAGTTCATTCCATGTGGCCACATAACCTGGGTCTCTATGAAGTGTCGTAAAATGGAGCAAGACTATAAGAACAGAGAAACAGCAGCCACATAGATAGCAAAACCAAAACCAAACCAAAATGCACTCAGTATCATGCAACCTTCTGATTTCATGGTAAATGTATTCAGATTTCACTCAGAGGAAAGTCATTTGGAGCTCTCTTAAACTCCAAAACTCTCTTAAAACGGGATCTCTTTCCCCTTGTGACTGTAATGGCAGGGCATGAGAAATTTTATGTTTCTTCTGCTGACTACTAACAGATTTTGAAACAATGGTCCCATGAAATTAGAATTTTCCCCAAGAATCTTGTCCTATACAAATAAAAGCCTGAAACCCTGTGTTGATTACAGGAGATACTTATCTCCAATAAAGGGATTCCACATAGCAATGACTTGTTAGACCACCTTGTAGGAGAGACCCGAGTCCAGACTAGGATGGGAAATTGATAAGCAGGACCTCACAGCTAAGGGCTCAGAGACAGCATGCATGCTGTCTATTTAAACCTAGAAGCCATGACAACACTCTGAAGATGGTCCTGTGAGGAAAGAGGAGTTAATTATTGGACATCTTTATTTATTCTTCTCACCTACCTGGTCACATGAAAGTGGGGGGAGATCTCCATTTTCTGATCTTCAATATTGTTTTTTCTCCTAGCTGACTGACGGTTGCTGAGACTGGGAGGTTAGGACCAGCAGAGCCCAGGCTTTGCCCCTATCAGCTCTTGAAACACTCATCTTCCAAGGACTCAGCAAATGAGTGACTTCCTCCAAGACCAGGGTCTACCAATATAGAAGTGTTTTTTAGCCTCTTCTGTTCCAACAGAAACACAGCAAAGATGATGGCCACGGAACCACCTAAGCACATCCTTTTGGCTCTGGCCATCTGCTGTGTTTATAGTGAGCTGAAAATACAGAACTGAAGAACTCTTGGTTGCTGGAGTCCCTTGAAGTCTGCTATCACCATTCTTTCCCTAAGGCAATTGTAGTTCAAACAACCTAACTTGTTGGAGTCTTTCAGTGATATATTATCTGAGAATGTTAACAGAAAAAAATCAAAATATGTGAAACCAATGTAGTTAAAGCATAGATTTGCTTGTGTGTTTATAACAAATATAAATATTTACAAGATTTTTTTTTCTAGATGTGCATGACAACCTGTGGACTATA
Organism: Microtus ochrogaster; assembly: GCF_000317375.1. Taxonomy (NCBI): domain Eukaryota; kingdom Metazoa; phylum Chordata; class Mammalia; order Rodentia; family Cricetidae; genus Microtus; species Microtus ochrogaster. The sequence goes on along the minus strand of NC_022013.1, from coordinate 17,823,438 downwards.
ATGCCATCTACTGGAAAAACTATCTAGTTGCAAGGAAGGTTTCAAAAGTGTGTGTGTGTGTGTGTGTTTGTTGTATTTTTATGATAATAAACCTGTGAAAGGATCATTGCAAATTGTGTTGAGTAAAACCACTTTAAAGTAAAATACAACTGAAGATATTTTTTAAAGAAAACCTATATAAAAGAAAAAACATGCTTAATAGCAACTTCATAGATATCTAACTAGGTCTACTTATAAATAGTAACAGGTCCCTCATCTGTCGCTTATCGGGGATAAATTTAAAGAACTTACTTAATTTATCTGAACCATAGCTAATTTGAGTACATAATATGAGATAATTTTCACAAGACCACACTGAAGGTGTAAATCAATATTCACAGTTTTAAAAGTGAGAAATCAAGGGCAGTGGCTAAAGATAAATTAAGCATTGGGCAGCAGTGGCTCCTCCCAGTTTGTCAAAGGTTTGAATATGAGCATTGATTAGAATTTTGGTTAAAAGCTCATACTATCTCCTTTCCTTCTAAATTCTCATGTAAGTAGAGACTGGTTTTGTTTTGTTTCATTTTGCTTCATTTGCTTTGGAAGATGTGTGTTCATTCATTGCAAAGTTATTTATGAAATAAAGACAAGGAATTTTAACCTTACTGTTTGAAAGTGGTTGACTGCCTATTAGAACATGTAGTATATTTAAATCCTATTTGGCCCTTAAAAAGAATGCAGTTGTGCCTGTAAGCTTACCCCAGTTTATATCTCGTCCCTAGCCTTAGTCTGCAACTTCCACCAAAGCCACTGATTGCTGATTGCATTTGAGACTTGCTCTAAAGAAGATAATTTTATTCCCAGCAGTCTTGGAAAAATGCCCATGGTTGAAGATGTCAAATGTCCTAAAATATAATCTACTTTTGTTATTTTGCTACATTGTCATGCTGTCAAAGTACCCTCTAAATATTTATGCTTATTCCCACAGACTGCGGTTGCTCTCAGCCTTGGTTGGAGCAGCTTATTTTGGAGTAGGCAATAGTCAGTTTATAGATGCATGACTGGTCAGTGTTAAGAACAATACACTTAATGCTCAGTTATATCTAGAACTGTCTTTTCAGCTCCTTTCACCCTGCCAAGGCACAGCAAACATCACTGAAAAGGAGGCATAAAGAATATCAGGGCTTTGGTGTAAAGAGATGACTTGGGTGTTAAAAAGCACTTACTGTTCTTTCAGAGGGCCAGATTGTAACTTCCAGCAAACTTCTGGGACTTTAGGCCAAAAAGATCTTATATGCTTTTCTGCCCTTAGTGGCCACTTTCATTCATGTACATGTTACATACAGAGAGACACAGTCATATATGTGTGCATAATTAAAATGAATAAAAACTATTTAAAAGTAAATAAAAGCTGGAAAATTGGAGTTATTTTGTAAATTAATTGATTTGCAGGCAAGCCATGGCTGCCCTATATATAATACAACATTCATATCTGCTCTGTTTGCCTGTACAAAACCTGCAGATATGAATTTTTAATACTCTCCAGGCCTCACCTCTGTTTGAAGAGTTATTGGCAGTTGATCACTGAAAATCATTCTTCTCTGAAAGTGGGGCCACTGGTAGATGTCAGATTCTCAGTGGATAGCTCCATACTGACATGTGTATGGAGGGAATTAACTGGACTTAGAAGATTATGAAAAAAAAAAAACAAGTCATGAATTTCGGAGTAGGTGTTGGGAGGGATATGATGGAGTAGTACAGGGGAAATGGGCAAAGTTTGTGACCATATTTAATTGTATACATGTATGAGATTCTAAGAAAAATAAGGAATGCAGTGATTTTTACTGACATTGATGAACATGGAGACCATGACAAAGTAAGTCAACCACAGCAAAATAAATAAAAAAAGATAAGCCAAACAAATAAAAAAAAACACTACATGACATCATAAGGAGATTGAAATAGAGTCAAACATGAAACCCAGTAGTTAGGTGGCATAAGTTGAAGATGTGTGTTATACAATATTGAAAAATATAAATTCCTCTGGATTCTTTCCATACAATAAATATGATGTAGATAATTGCCAGGCCTTCTTAGTCTTATTTCCCAGGGAAGGGTGAATGTGTTATCCACTTGTTCTGAAGCCCATGACACAGGACAATCAGACACAATAGGAAGTTAAGTCAAAGCAGAAACTCAGTTTATTACTATGAGCATCAGCTTATATAGGTTAAGTGACATTGTGTGATATGGGAGTATCTCCAGCCAATGAGAGACAGCCAAGCCCTCCCTCTGACTGGAGGGGCATCTACCTAAATTATGCTGTCTCATCCTTACACTGTAGCTTTGAGGCTATCCTTCAAACTCATGCCAAGGTTTTCTTTGTCCTACAGACCTCAAGCTACAGGTCCTGAGATAAATTTGGCCCAACATCTCCTTTTGTTTTATAACCCATCCCTACCCTAGTCACCAAGTCACAATAGCCCACCAGGGAGAGAGTAGGGCTCAGTGCCACCCCTATTGGGAGTTTTGGCCTGGAAACCCTCAAATTGAGAGTTCATCTGTGGGGTGAGATGTATTAAGCCTATCATAATGAACTCAAATGGCAATGAGTTGTACCTGTTGTATCCGTTTTTGGAATGCTTGTTTCAGCCTTTGGAGAACACATGTGCCAAAAAGACAGATCAATAATCAAATGGCCATTGGCCCAATCAGGGAAGAGAGGAGTGTAGTAAGCCATGGGGACCAATTAAAGCAGGTCTCATATAGGTTCTTGACTTGAATGAATCAATATTTTTTCTTAACTCATCTAGGGTTCTTGTAACTATCCCAGAATGGTCTGCATAAAATCAACATTCTTCCCCAAGTGTCCTGCAAATTCCCCTCTGTTCCATAAACAGCAAGTCCAATCCTCTTCTATTTTGTAAAGTTACCTTTGCTAAGGAATCCAAAGATTTATAAATAATATAATGCAGTCTCTGCCTTTTCTAAGGTCGCTATCAATCGTGAGTGAATTATTTCCATTTCTTATTGTAAAATCACCAGGGATGAGGTGCCAGGGAAGTCCCGGCTACCCATAGCCCCATCAATGTGGTGACAGCCAGGACCATTAGGGGCTCTCTCTTATGCCTTCAGACCAGGAATTCTTCTTGCCCATGTGGTAAAGCACGTGAGGGAAAATTAAGGCAAGCAGGCAAGTATTATTATGCTGAATGATTAGTGGGTCAGACAGGCAGGGAGACACCCCTGTCTCATGGCAGATCCAAAAATACCCATGATCTTTGGGCACCCTCCATGAAGCTATAGACTCATTAGCCACATCACAAGTGAGGTTAAGACAAGTGTGTCTGCTGTACGAGACACAAGTTGCACGTGACATCTGCGAAAGGGGGATAGTCAGTCCTGATATGTCTTTCATTTGGGGGTATTTCCATCTACAAATGTCAGCTTTATCTATTATTTCATAAGAGCCGTTTACCCCAAAGGCTTCAAAGTAGGTGGGAAGTGGCTGTATGAAAGCCAACAGGTCTCAGTGACTTCAGGGTGGGTAAGGTTAAAAGCCATAATGGTCATCTTAATGGTCTCCATCAAATAAGGTAAGGCTTCTAATCCCCCTACATTTCTAGGTGGCTTGGTGAAGGATACCTTAGGGGTAGATGATGGGGTATTGAGAAATGTAAAGTTGAGAAATGTACAGGCATGATCCCCATGGGCATTAGGTTGGAAGCAGGCCCCAGCATCTGAGGAGAATCCTCAGGAAGTATCTCCATTTGAAGCATGATCATATCCTTTTTGGTATAGCCTTAATCCCCACATCTTACCAGATGACCAGGATAGGTTCCTTTTCTTCCCCTGATCTGTAAACCTTAATATCAGAGGGTTACATAAAAATCAAGTGCATCTTCCATATAGGGGGTTCCGAGATAGGGGTACCTGGGAGATCCTGGAAATAATTATATCTCCATGTTGTTTTATCCAGTGTCCAGTCCCAGTCTGCTCACATACCCAGGAAGAACAATAGTAATAAGGAGCCTACCCCCTCTCAATTTCTAATAGCAGAGGCAGTCCAGTTGCCTCCTGGACATACATAAAAGGATGTCTGCAAGAGGGCATGTCTCCTAAGGCCATGAGAACATCCAGGCTCATTAGAGTAAGATGCCTGGGGTAGATTGCACTCCTGAGAACCTCCACATTCAGTTCTTCCTCTGATGCCAGGAATCAAGTCTCCTATGTCCCAGCTCCCATGCACCAAATTTCAGAGGTCAAGTATCAGGTCAGGTCACCATGTCCAGGGTGTTGTCATCTGAGAAGTCTGCTTTAGGATCCCTCCAGTGCCAGTGCTTGGCAAGACAAGTGTCATCCTCTGTGGTTGGTGGGGGCTTGCTACCTGGACCTTGGTCCCCATGAGAAGAATTAATATGATTACCACCAGAAGGGCCATCTGAAATAGATAAATATACAACACTTTCCTTCAGGATCAATCTCCCTTGGGCAGTGATGATTTTTCTTTTCTTGTGTTTGAATTTAGGAGTTGTCCATCATAATCTCTTTCTTTCTTTATTGATCATCTTGGTCTTCCCCACTGTCCTGAGGAGAAGGGAGAAATTTTAAGTTATGTGCGGGTAGCCATGTAGGTGTTTCCCCTGGTTTGGGAGGACACATCCATATCCTCGACCCTGTGTCAACAAGGAATCTGAGCCCCTCCATTGGTTAGTGACTTAACCTTTAGCCAGGGCCACATTAGTAGGGATCTCCAATGTTTCTGAAATATATTTTGTTCATCTGATTTTTAAAAATTTAAAATATTAATGGTTACCACATTTTGCATTTGAAGATGGGGGAGACTTCTCCCCATTTTTGTTTTATAAGGACTTCTTTGCGATATTGGTGATGTCTTTGGACAATCACTTGACCAAATGATTGTATGGTTGTATGGGATCCTGGTGGTATGAGATATATTCCATCTCTGGAAGAATTCTCTTAATCTTTTACTTATAAAACAGGGGCCATTGTCAGTCTTGACCTGTTGTGGTAGTCCCAACGTAGCAAAACATTGTAAGAAGTGGCTTTTGGCATTGGTTGCTTTTTCTCCTGAGTGGAAAGTAGCTCAGCATGCCTTAGAGTACATGTCTATGGCCACAAACATATATTTAAATTTTCCAAATGGGGAATAAAAAGTGTTACATCTGTTTTCCAGATGATATTGGGTGCTAATCCTCTTTAGATTTACCCCTGGCCCTTGTAAAGGGGGGGGGGGGTGTGGAGAAAATGTTGGCAAGTCTTATATGTATGAACAATTCTCTTTATTTCCATTGCAGGGATCTGGGGGTACAGGTATTTGAGTCCTCTCCAGTTGACATGAGCTAAGTCATGTATTTGGATAGCACTTTGTTTGGGCAGAGTTGAGACCTCTATGAGACAGGCCCCTGAAGCTGCAGCATCTGCAGAAGCATTCCATTGTGAAATGATGAGGCCAGGGAGGTTTTGGTGTCCTCTGAGATGTTGAATTCATGTGTTTTTTTTTTTTTCTAACTTCTAAGAGCAATCAGAGTTGTATCATCAAGGCACAAATAGGATTAAAATCCAGTCTGATATAGGCATAGGGTAAGCGTGGCAGTAGGTTCACCATTTAAGAGCTGTCTGAATAGAGGTTCTGGGACCTCTTGTAGGGCAATATATACAGCCATCGTTTCCTTATATTGAGTGGATTCCCCACAAGGGAGAATTTTTGTAATTTTTATCTTGGTCCCCCCTGCAGGGAAAACTACAATGGTGGTCTCATTCTTCCTACCATCAGTGCAAATAGTGAATGTTTGGGGCAGGGACCTAGAAGAAAAGACTAAGGGGACTCTCCAGTGTAGTTCTTGATATAGCGTCACTAATCGAGACTCCCCAAAGTGGGTGTCCAGGGCCCCAGAAATCCCTCCAGGTCAAGGCTTAATCTAGAACAATGTCTGGCTGCACATTTTAAATCCTTAATTTTGAATAGAATTATTAATTTAGAAGAATCTTATCCATAACGTCAGAGGGACATTTCCCAGGGAAAGGTGAGTGCAATATCCGCCCATTCTGTAGCATCATGATGCAGGACAATGAGATGCAATAGGGAGTCAAGTCAAAGCAGGAACTCAGTTTATTACTGTGAGCATCAGTTTATATAGGTTAATTGACATTGTGTGATGTGGGGGTATCTCCAGCCAATGAGAGACGCCAAGCCCTCCCTCTGGCTGGAGGGACATCTACCTAAATTTTGCTGTCTCATCCTTGCTTGGTAGCTTTGAGACTATTCTTCAAACTCAAACCAGGCTTTTCTCTGCTCTACAGGCATCAAGGTACAGGCCCTGAGATAATTTTGGCCCAACAGAAAATCAAAACATATTTTAGAAAAATAACGAATTATAAAGTGATGTAATTTCATATAGTTCTTTCTGCTATGCATGTCTAGTTAAAATATTTTTTTACAGGAAAATAAAACTTTTATTTTCTGGCCCTGAGAAGTACCTCAGGAGATAAGAGCTCTGACTGCTGTTCCAGAGGGCATAGATTTCAATCTCAGTCCCCACATATTGCCTAATAACTATACTGATATTTTATTTATGCTTTATGAATAAAGCTTGCCTGAAGACCAGAATGCAAAACTAAGCTACTAGAGGCCAGGCAGTGGTATCACACATTTTAATTCCAGGACTTGGGATACAGAGGTTGATAAATTTCTGGGAGTTCAAGGCCACCCTGGGTTATACAATATCAATGCCAAAACTGATACAGGCCATGGTGGCTCACACTTTTAATCAAGTACTAGGGAATCAAGGGCCTTTAATCCCAGCACTAGAGAGGAATATGATGCGGGATGAGACAGGAATTTGCCCTCCATCTGAGAATTTCTTAGAAGTAAGAGTTGTCTTACCTTGAGTGCTTTGATTTTCTGTTCTTCAGATTAAACCCAATAATTGTCTCTGGGTTTTTATTATTTTTTCTACAAATAAGCATCAACAATTCCAGTTCGAGGAATATCACACCCTTTTTTACTTCTGCAGACAATGAAATTCATATACTTAATGCATAGACATATGTTCAGGCAAATCACCCATATATGTAAAAGAAAAATAAATCTAAAAAAATAAATTTGTCTATTTGAGGTGAAAATTTAAGAGAATGGTTTCATGTATGACATACATATGCTGCGAGATGCTTTTTTTTCCAGGAAATGTATTAAAGAATTGACAATTTGGTTTTACAATGAGAATACTATTCAAAGGGTGGCACTGTCCACAGGGAACTTGACCTGCTTATATCAATTATCAATTAAGAAAATGTTCCAAAAAGCTTCAGGCTGATCTGACAGAGGCAATTGCTCAGGTAAGGCCACTCTCCAAATGAGCAGCACAGCGTATAAGCTTGTTGTGTTACACAGAGGAAAGGAAACTGTCCCTCAGCCTCCTGTCTGGAGGGAGTGATGTATGTATGTAAAAAAATCATTCAAGTTAAGCTCCCTTCTGGCAGAGGAACTGTCACCTCGAATTCCTCTTCTTCTGATTATCCCTCAAAAGAGAAAGCCCTGAGAGGTAAAACCGGCCAGAAGCTTTTGAAACTATCTCCATCTCCATAAAACAGTAGAACTTACTCTTCCTTCTTTCTAGGGCACTCTACTGCTGTGACCTATCTGTCACCCTTTTCCTGTTCTCTTTAGTGTCTACACTCAATGACTTTGAGAACAACAATAGAATAAACATAACTAAGAGTATTACATTATCAATGAAAAGGAGTTGGAAGAGATGATTTTAAAAGTGTCCACCAAAAACAATTGCCAAATTGTGTATTTACCCTACTTGATCCTCACTTAATATAAATTTGAATCAAAATATCAGCTTATCACATAAATATCTGTGAATATTCTTAATTACAAAAAGAAATTTAAAGATTATATATGCCAGCCGGGCGGTGGTGGCGCACGCCTTTAATCCCAGCACTTGGGAGGCAGAGGCAGGCGGATCTCTGTGAGTTCGAGGCCAGCCTGGTCTACAAGAGCTAGTTCCAGGACAGGCACCAAAACTACAGAGAAACCCTGTCTTGAAAAACCAAAAAAAAAAAAATTATATATGCCAAAGAGCCAAAGAAAAAATATAGATGTTTTCTAAACTAAAAGAAAATCAAACTAAAGGCAAAATAAATTATTTGTTAGTTCACTCAAGCTAAGAGAAGGTACTCTTGGTGAGGTATGGTGTATTGTGCTACTGTCTGCTTCACAGTGGGACTATAGAAACCCTGAAGGGTTTCTCTGTGTGTAGCTCCCTGAGTTGAGTTCAGAACATTTCTATATCTGCTTTAAAAAATGAGTCTTCCACACCTTCCCAAATATCTATCCCCTAATGCAGTGATTCTCAACCTTTCTAATGCTATGACCCCTTTAATACAGTTCTTCAGGTTTTGGTGACCCCAACCATAAAATTATTTTTATTGCTATTTCATAACTGTAACTTTGGTGCTATTTTGAATCAAATGTAAATATCCGATATGCATGATTTCTGATATGTGTCCACTGTGAAAGGAGTCACGACCCACAGGTTCAGAATTGCTTCCTTAAAGGGAGCCATTGAGAAAGTCATCAATTTCAAAATTAAATTGTTGACTCAATTCTGACTGTGGTCACTAGGTATCTGGCATCCTATTGAACAACTGGCATATCATTGACTTGTCTTTTGCTGACATCTGCTGGAAATTTCAGGCAAATATATTGAACCTTGGCTATATTTTAAAAATCACAGGAATAAATGTGCATCCAGTTAGAGCTACAAAAGACAGACTGGTGCTAGATTCACCCTCTAGACTTGAATGACTATAAATAAACAATATTGTAGGAGGTAATGTTTTTGAGTAGTTGAAGAAAGATTTTAGAGAACTAGTCAGCAAGAGAAGAATGTCAATTTCTGACTGGAGCAGGCATAGGTTTCAGTGACAAGAGGACCAATCCAGCTTGCTAGACTTAGAGGTATTGGGGACATTCTGACTGATGAAGCAGTTAGGATATTCAAACAGTGTTTACAGAAGGAGGGTCTGTGCAAATTGAGCCTATGGAGTTGATGTAGTTTGAGCATCAGTCACCTCGGCTAGCTGGACATGTGTCTGGGAAAACATGCAAGCTTTAGGAGACAACAGGTGCTTCCATGAAGTTTACTGCAACTGGCTTTGCTATTCATAACAGAATGGAAAATCTTGTGAATATTAGGGAAATTCAACTGAGACTTGACAAAAATAAAGTTTTACAACAGAAGAGAAAACTCCAATGTAAGAAACCTATGCCACAGGATTATACTAAAACCTTTAATATTTACCATGATTAAGAATAAAAACCATGTCTAACAAACTTCAGTATAATCCTAGAGACTTAGGTGTCTATTAGAACAAAACTCGGTACCTTTAAATGATAACCAACTCTCATATCTCTGAACCTTCAAGATTCAGACACATTCATGAGGATTGTCTTTAAAATGAACACTGTACTAACAGGGGACAATGATAACCTCCAAGTTAAAGGGGTACTATCTGAAGGAGATTGAGAATGACAACCATATTAACCAATGTCTAAACCCCCTTGTGAGGTCTAAATCAGCAAGCAGAGTGAAAAGACACTTGACTGGTAAGCATGCTACTACTTACACAAGGTTTGTCTGCTCAAGAAGCAGTATCTTTGGAAAACAAGACTGACATTTTTCAAGGACAAAAGAAGACATAGATGACACAAATTCGAGATTAAAGTGGTGATTGAGTTAAATATGTTAAGGGAAAATGAAGCATTTGGAGCTGTAAGTTCCTTTACAAAAACACAGCACTGTGATGTCTATGAGTGATTGGCAAGGCTGTCCCCACCCTTTCACCAGGGGAAACCACTAAGACCATCTTTGCCCAGTTTTCACTAAGGAAACTAAGTGTGACACCTTTTAGAATTTTTTTGCAGCTTAGCAGGAGTTATCATCTCCCCCCCCCCCGGCCCCATGAATGCTTGTAAGTGTGGAAGTCTGAGGAAAATCTCAGTTTCACAGTTGACATTAACATCATTTCACAAGAGAGTTTTTCTCACTGGCCATATAGGCTAGGGGAGTTGGCCAATAAGTCACCAGAGACAAGGAATCCACTTGTCTCTGCTTTCATTGCACAGAGCCATTATGACTGGCTTCGTTTGTTTGTTTGTAAATATGGATTTTGCAGTCTTTGTTAGCCAGTGCACAAAGTAGGAATGCTGAATGTCAATAGCGGACTTTTGGCAAAGACTGTATGAGGTGACATCTAATTGCTCCAACTGTAAGGTACAAAAGACAGAACAGGAAGTCTGTGTGTGTGTGTGTGTGTGTGTGTGTGTGTGTGTGTGAGAGAGAGAGAGAGAGAGAGAGAGAGAGAGAGAGAGAGAGAGAGATCATGTCAATGGCTTAACCGAGGCAACACCAGACTGAGGACTGAGCAGACTGTGTTTCACTTTTGGATGGAACTTCCATCCAAATGATGTAATCACACAGGAATATTGGAATTTACAAACATGTCTTCATAATTGAGGGAGAATGGACTTAGAAATGATAACTAGTAACAACTGAGTGTAGCACACTGACAATATCATAACAATTACCTCTTCCTTGGGGAACAGACAGGCCAACTTAGATCTGTCACTGATATGACAGATTAAAGCTAACTGGTACATTCAACTAAACTTCAGGGCATATAGAAACTCCTAGAAATTACATAGGTTGTGGCATTTAGTAGATAAAGCTACAAATTATAGATTTAAAGCACAAATACATTCTGATGGGTTTACTTAAATGCTAGTTAAGTTTATATCAGAAAAAATGATATCTGTTAACATCATATCTTTTCTTTTATAGTTTTTAACTTTCAGAACTTACCTTTTTTTTTTTTTTTTTGATTTTTGGGACAGGGTTTCTCCGTAGCTTTTGGTTCCTGTCCTGGAACTAGCTCTTGTAAACCAGGCTGGCCTCAAACTCACAGAGATCCACCTGCCTCTGTCTCCCTCTAGTGCTGGGATTAAAGGTGTGTGCCATCACCGCCCTGCCTTACCAATTTTTTTTAACATCTAGTTACTAAGAATTTTGAAGCTTTCTCTCTTCCTCTTACACTCAACTTGTTTTCACCATTATACACTCAACTAAAATTTATGCTCATATTCAGTGTATAATTACAAAATTAATAGATACATTAAAAACATGATGTTTACTTTATATATAGCTACCGTAATGTACATTGTTAATTGTTTTTTTATGTTAACAAGTACATATCTCTTCTATTTAGATTTTGCTAAATTTACCTGTTCTATATTTAAATTTTTAATTTTTTAATTGATTTTATTGACCTATACATATTTCTCTACTCCTCTTCCTTTCTCTCCCCTCCCCTTCTACCCTCTCCCATGGCCCTAAACAGAGAACTCTCAACAGAGGAATTTAAAATGGCTGGAAGACACCTAAGGAAATGCTTGACATCCTTAGCCATAAGAGAAATGCAAATGAAAACAACTCTGAGATTCCATCTTACACCTGTGAGAATGGCCAGGATCAAAAACACCGATGACAACTTATGCTGAAGAGGATGTGGGGTAAAGGAAACACTCCTGCATTGCTGGTGGGAGTGCAAACTGGTACAGCCCTTATGGATATTAGTATGACAATTTCTCAAAAAAATAGGAAACAACCTTCCTCAAGACCCAGCAATACCACTTTTGGGTACATACCTAAAAATGCTTGAATGTACCTCAAGGACATGTGCTCAACTATGTTCATAGGAGCTTTGTTTGTCAGAGTCAGAACCTAGAAACAACCTAAATGCCCTTCAACCGAAGAAAGGATAAGGAAAATGTGATACATTTACACAATGGAGTACTACACAGCAGAAAAAGATAATGACATCTTGAAATTTGCAGGCAAATGGATTGATCCAGCAAACAAACACCATATTCAGTGAGGTAACCCAGACCCAGAAAGACAAATATTATATATACTCACCCATAAGTGACTTTTAGTCATAAAGCAAAGAAAATCAGCTTACAATTCACAATCCCAGAGAGCCAAGACAACAATGAGGACCGTAATACACGGATCTAATCTGCATGGGAAGTAGAAAAAGATAAGATCTCCTTAAAAATAATATTTAGACAATTAAGTTTACAGAAATATTTAAAGGCTAATGAATGGCTAAAATTTATGGTTTTCTACTTTTCTACTGCTAGTTTATGTTTCTCAGCACTAAATAAAAATAAGTTTTAAACTCTTTATGCTATAGAATATTTAATTCATATCAAAAATAATTTATTTACCTCTTTTCAGAGAAACCAAACATATATATATAAATATACATATATACACACATGCCTATATACACACAATATATATGCATGTATGTGTGTTATATGTATATGTACATATACACACACATGCCTAAGTCTACTTAAGGAACTAGTAAATGCTACATACTCTTAAGATGCCATTTATACTTCATATTATCTTATCATGGGGATAAAATTATCAATCCTGAAATTGAGATATGATAGTTTTCTATTTAAGGTTATTTGACATCAACTTTGTTTATTTTACAATGAAGGGAAAATGATAATGTGTAATAGGAAAGGTACTCTGAGAGTTCTTTTCTTAAATTTTTTATCATATTTATTTATATGTATCTCTTGAGTGCATTCATGTGAGTATAAGCATGCTATATTGTGCATATGAATGTCACATGACAACTTGTAGCTCTAGGGTTTCTTGTCCATTATATAGGGCCCTGGGATTGAACCAATGTCATCATCTTTAAAAGAATGAATCTTTACCTGCTGAATCATCTCAATAACCCAAGTTTTTGTTTTTTGAAACAAAAACAAAAACATGTTCTCATTTCATTTTATTATAAAATATTTGATATTGTATTAGTTCTTTGAGAATTTCATACATGTTTGGATCATATTGACTCCTTTCCTGAAGTCTTCCCAGATCCATCTTTATGCCTTCTCCCACCCAACTGTGTGTTCCCCTCACCTAAGCAGAGGCCCCTTTGTGCTGCCCACATAGTCTTGGACATGTGACCTTCCACTAGTGTATGTTTGATTTCTCAGGATCTTAGAGACAAGTGACCCTCTCTTCCATCAGCTAAGCACTGCAAGTAGCTCCTCCTCCTGGATGCCTTTTATTATTCTCTTTTAGATCTGTATTTCCATATGAATTATAGGAAATTTAAAAAAAATTCTGAGTTGGTTTATGGGCATAAATTTCTTAAATCTATTGGTATCATGGAAAGTTCTTCCTTCATCTTTTATTATGACTGATAATTTTGCCACTGGGTATAGTAGTTTGAACTAGCATTTGTGGTCCTTTAAAACTTAAAGAACAGTCCAAGTCCTGACTTTCAAATTTCCAATTGGAATGCCAGATGTCATTCTGATGTCCTGCCATTGTATGTAACATTCTTTATCTTTTGATGCTCTCAATATTTTTTTCTTCATTCTGTACATTCAATTTTCTAATTATTATGTGACATAAGGAATTTCACTCTGATTCTATTTGCTGTTCTATATTCCTCTCGCATCTTAGTGTTTATTTCTATCTGTATATTTAGGGAGATTTTTGGAGCCTGTCCTGGAACTAGCTCTTGTAGCCCAGGATGTTCTCAAACTCACAGCGATCCTCTGGCCTCTGCCTCCCGAGTGCTGGGGTTAAAGGTGTGTGCCACCATCGCCCGGCTTTTTTGTAGTTTTGATGGTGTTATGCTATTCCAGGTTTTATGCATGTTGCACTCCTTAGATTTACTTTTCTTAGACGATGTGATCCATTTCCTCTGCCTTGTTTTCAAGACCTAGTGTTCTCTCTTCCACTTGATTCAATCCATTGTTGACACCTTCACATGACTTATTTGTCTCCTCAAGTTTCCTTGAGTTTTAATTTGTTTTGGATTTGCTTGAAAGATTCTATCTCTTCATTAAATTCCATTTGCATATCTTGGATTGTTTTCATTATTTCCTTCAGTTGTTTGTGTTTTAAAGGTCCTTTGGTGGACATCTGTGCATATCATTATTTGTTTATATCCTCTTTGCTTCCCTTGAAAATATTTGTAATCATTATTTTGAAATTACTGTGTATTAACCAGTTGCCTGTCTCATAGAATGCACTGGGTTAATAATTTCTTGGGAAAACATATTGTCTAGGTTATCCAAATTACTTGGAATTTTGCAATTAGATCTAAGCATTTGGAATTTTTCTTTTTGGTGTTTTATACTGTAGGAATCTGGCCACTCCTTTATTGAGTGGTTGTTTTGATCTCTGTACTGCTCTAACCTGTAAGGATGTGGACCAGCTGTGTGGTACTTAGTGTTTATTCTTGGATTCATTCTATTTTGACTAGAGAACTGGATGTGTGAAGTTAACTCAGCTTAGGAGCACTTCAGATAAGGCTTCACAGTGTGGTGGTGTCTGGCAGAGACATGGATGAGGTTTTTGGCAGAAAAAGAAAGTGTGTCCACAAGCTATTATGATCAGACTCCATATAGCGTGAGTACCAGGCAGAATGTTGGATTGGAAAATTGACAGGCAAACAGAAGGAGGAGTAGGTTTTGTCAACACGGCCTTTTCAGTTTTAAGAGACATGAACAAATTAAATACAACTATTTCTATTCCAGAATTAATAATTATTTCTCTTTCATCACAAGTTCATTTCCTTCTTAATGCACTCATAATCATTCTTTTGCACTTAGATCTTGGGATGGTTAGGTTACTTATCAACTTGACATGATCTTGAGTCACTTGAGAATGTAATCTCAATGAGGCTTTATATCCAGTTATATCCAGTTAGGGTTGGTCTATTGTTGTGTCTGTGGGAGATCATCTTGATGGTGGCAATGTCTGCCAACTGTGGTGGTACAATTTCCTCCACAGGGAATATGAACCTCTGTTGGAGAGCCCTGATCCTTAAGGTTGCAGTCCATCATTTCTGAATAACAAAATGTCCCCCAGCAGCAGGGGCTTCCTGATATCTGTCCCATCTTATTTGGAAACTCGCACTGAGCTTTGTTGTGTGATATTTTGTTTTCTGACAAATAAAACTTGCCTGGAGATCAGAAATTGGACTGAATCACTAGTTAGCCATAAAAGTCAGTCCTTGGTGGTACATGCCTTTAATCCCAGCACTCAGGAAGTAGAGACAGATTCTGTATACAGAATCTCAACGTTTTGGACAAAGAATGAGAGAGGAAGGAAGGAAGTGGTGGCTGCTCCCAGTTTTTTGACCTTCCAGGTTTTTACCCCTATATCTGACTCTTGTTTTTATATTGATAAGAATAGTTTCGATTCGAGATTCAGAGCTTGGATACCTGACTTACCTTAAATAGAACTTTGGACACAGTTGGCTGAAAATGCTCCCCAAATGTCATCCCTATGATAATTAGGTGTTGTGCTGCAATTGTGTGAAAGGGCAATGCTGCCAAAACAAATTAGGTTGGAAGACCCCACAGATCCCCTGAAAGACCCTACAGACCCCCTCCTCAAAACCCGCAGCTAGCATGCTCCCGGGGGAACATCCTGTTTGCTTTAAAAAAAATTCTCCCGATCAGCAGCCAGCCTGCTCTAGTAAGAACATCCCATGTGCTTGAGAGAGCAGGATGTCTTGAGATAGGGAGACTGCAAGGCAGAATGTCAATAAGATAGCACATCAACAAAGCAGGTTGACTGCAAAACAGGATATCTATAAAGATAGGAAGAGGATGACTTTTGCCAAACATCCATGCTGAGAGAGGAAACCATTCATGCCCCCGCCTCATTCCGAGCGACCGATAACCATGCTTTTGTTTTGCTTCTGTAAACTTGTTGTTTGCTCTTCTCTATAAAAAGCCTGCCCTCCAGTTAGCAGGCGCGCAAAGTCCTCCAAAAGGCTTTGCTGCCCACAGGTACCTGTGTTTACTCAATAAACCTCTTGCTAATTGCATCCTGTGGTCTGGACTCGGACCCCCTGCAGGTACCTGTGTTTACTCAATAAACCTCTTGCTAATTGCATCCTGTGGCCTGGTCTCGGAGTGTCCTGGTTCTGGGGTCTTCATCGGAGAAAAAGGTCCTCTTTGAGGGTCTTTCAAGGTGATGCACCAGCTGTTGTCCCCAGGCCACATCACCCCCTCACTCTGGAATAACGCTGTGCTCTCACTGAGCCTGACTCCTGAACCTTGTTCCCCGCTTCCTTTCCCTCTTTCTTTCCAGATCAGTGGCCTACAATCCCCTAGGTAGCTGGAGACTCACAGACCTAGACATCAGCATCCAAATGCACTCATTAATTGCTCTTTGTATTCTGATGTGTGCACAGTACTAGCACCGCTTCAATTTCCTGATGTCTTGACCTCCCCTCAATGTTGAGTTTGCCTTCACCAGTGAGCCGAAATCAATCCTTTCTCCTTTAAGATGTATTTGTCAGAATATTTTATCAAATCAGGAAAAGAAACTATGAAAAACTGTATTTAGAAATTATAGACTATATTTTGACATCTTCAATACTCACATAAAAAGTTCTTGGAATCATTAGATAGCTTTTTAGATTTTTTACAAATAAATTACAATTTTACAGTAATTACTCTAGTTACAGTACAGTACATACTTCTTTTTGCACCAGTGCTGTGATATAAGGAACAATAAACACAAAGTTACAATGACCATTGATTTTGACAATGTACAATTGTTATGTTTTACTAATAAAATTGAGATTTCACTACACAGTGTTATTTATATTCAGGTACTTCATTTTATGTACAAAAATATTGAATAGGCAGCTAATGATGATCACCAATATAATCTTACTTTAAACTTATCAATTGTCACATTTATTTTTAAAGTATAATATTTAAATAGCAAAAAATATTTATAACTACATAATTTCTTATTTGTGCTAAATATTTAAACATATTAACTTACTTATATAAAATTCCTAAACTTATGCATTAAAAAAAGAATACTAACCACTTATTCAACGAGTATTTTGAGGACACAACTCAATACAGTCAGGCTTTCCCAATTAATTAATATACATCTAGTGGATACAAAGTAAAGTAGATGTTTAAGTGAAAAACACTAGCAATATACTTTCAAATGTCAATGTTGTATTTTCTCTGTATACGAACCTCATTTAATTTGCCATAGATAATTCCAAGCATCTGTACTTTTTATAAGCTTCTCTGGAGGTGGGGCACTGAAATAGAGCAATAAAAAAGAAACATAACCTGCGATGAAAAAACTAGTAATGGGAACCCCTACTGCAGTGCAAACATAACAATAAAATCTTTTTTCTTTATTATTTTTTTATTACTTTATTAATACTAGGAACCAAAATTTCCACTTCCTCCCCTCCTCCCACTTCCTTTCCGCTCCTCCACTCCCCCTCCCCTCCCTCCAGTCCTAAATGAGGGCAGGGTACCCTGCCCTGTGGGAAGTCCAAGGCCCTTCCCCCTCCATCCAGACATAGGAAGGTGTGATCCAAATAGACTAGGATCTCCAAAAATCAGTACATGCAGTAGAGACAAATCCCAGTGCCATTATCATTGTCTTCTTCGTCTGTCCAATTATCAGCCACATTCAGAGGGTCCAGCTTGATCCCATGCTCCTCCAGTCCCATTCCTGCTGGCTTTGGTGAGCTCCCATTAGTTCAGGCACACTGTTCCAGTGGGTGGATTAACATCTCGTGGTCCTGACTTCCTTGGCCATATTCTGCTCTTCAACTGAACCTTGGGAGCTCAGTCCAGTACTCCCATGTGGGTCTTTGTCTCTATCTCCATCTGTCGCTGGACGAAGGTTCTATGGTGATATTCAAGATAGTCATCAGTCTGACTACAGGACAAGGCCAGTTCAGGCACCTTCTCCTCCACTGCCCAGGGTCCTAGCTAAGAAAAGATAAAAAAGTTTTGGTTAAGAATGACTTCCCAGGCTCATATGTTTGAATGCTTAGTCACCATAGAGTAGAACTCTTTGAAATGTTTAGTAAGAGTAACACTGGAGTCAGACTCTGAAGTTTCTCTCTCTCTGCTAGCAGAACAGGATGTAGCTCTCCTGAACGTCTCCTACACTATGCCTGTCTGCTAGCTGCCAAGTTCCCTGCTATAATGATAAACTGAAGGCGGATTGGATTAATGCAGACCAATTGGTATAAGATGATACAACTTTAATGTAAATAGCACACTCACGCAACCGAAGTTCCAGCGATGCACCGAAACAGGAAACAGAAAGGGAACTCCAGCGTTTGTGCACCCCAATTTATAAACATTTGCCCGAGGCCGTCCCGCCCCCAAAGGGCGGGCTCTCTCTACAATAAATGGACAAAGCCTGTGAAACTGTAATTCAGCCCCCAATTTAATGCTTTATTTTTAAAAAGTTGCCTTGGTTCTAGTGTCTCTTCACAACAGTGGAATAGTGACTAAGTCAGAAGTCCTCTCCTGAGAGAAACCTAAGTCTATTGTTCAGATACACTGACATTGTATTGAAGCAACCTGTAAGTACAACTGTTTACACTCACAGACATCTTCCCTTCTCAGGCTTAATCAGAGAAAGCTCCATGTACAGGGACTTTTGTGAATACAGACACAACTTCTACAGGATGCTGAGAATAAGTTACAATTCAGTGTTGAGTTCTAAACTAGTCATTTACATTGTACCCTCTAAGGCTCATGAAACATTGCTGTGAAGGGGTAGGAAAAAATATGAGCATGCTAAAACAAAGAGACGGTAGTGAAATACCATTTTCTGGGAAACTCAAAGCTGCTGCAGTCACAGACTTAACAATGGTGATTGCCTAACTGAACCTGCAAAAAGTGGGTCCATCAATATCAAGGCACAGATTAATTACTTCTAAGCTTATTCT
Organism: Microtus ochrogaster; assembly: GCF_000317375.1. Lineage (NCBI taxonomy): Eukaryota > Metazoa > Chordata > Mammalia > Rodentia > Cricetidae > Microtus > Microtus ochrogaster. The sequence continues at coordinate 17,804,586 of NC_022013.1, read as the reverse complement.
TGCTGATAGCGTTAGGGAAAAAGGAATCAGTGTCTTCAGTTGTGTACCCACTAGTGAGCCCACCAAGTCTCAACGGACAGCTCCAATTCAATGGTCAAACTAAAGCAATCCTAAAACAGAACCAAAAGAATGAGTCTGTAAATAGAAGAGAAGGGATTTTAATATATTCGGGAGAGAGGAAAGAGTAGTGGAAACTAGAATGTATTAACACATATTCAATTATCAAAAATTAGCTTAACAAGTAAATAAATAACACAAATGGAAAAGTATTGAAACCAAAGAATTAGATATATATATATATATATATTCGTGCATGTTGTCCACTTATACACTAGGTGTCACTGCAATGCCATCAATGACCTAAAATAGAATGGGACTATCCTGACACAGAAGATAAACTCTTTAAAATATGATAAAGCCAAACTGCCAAACATGTCATTTCAAAATGATACATTCAGTATAATCATTAAACAAATATTGTTATTCAAATATTCATGTTACTGGTATTAGCTACTAAAAGAAATTTCAGAAAGAATGTCCATATTTAGAAATTCAAGTGTTTATGTATGTATAACGATTATCTATTTTGTAAAATGTTGCTATTATCTTGGGAAAAACTTCATATAAATAGAACCCACTTTAAAGATGTATATGTAAATATATTTATAAGTCATATCTCATGGTGTTGTGGCAACATAAAAACCACTGCTCTCATGTTAAAAGGAATTAAAGAGTTTAATCAGGAGCCATTATGAGTGACTGTGACCTGGAAACACAGATTTAGCTTATCCCAAAATATATGTTCCAAAGTCAAAGCAGAATTATGAACTTTATAGAGTGAAGATTACACATGAAAAGTATGTAAAATAAACAAAATTTATGAGAATGACTATGCAATTCATTTTTATATAGTTACTATTATTTGATGCACTACTTTGAATATTTTTAGCTAAACATAGAATGTTTAATTAAGTTATTGTTGTGTTGCTCCTCTTTTTGTTACTAATGTGTTATTTAATTAAATGTATTTAATCTTGGCTAATTATGGTATGGAAAACTTGAGATTGTACATCAACACTTATATTTAAAACATGAATTTTGTTATTATACCTAATGTCTTTTATTTAATTTGGATAAGAAGTATTAACTAAAATATCTGAGCATCTTTATTAAGAGTAAATGGAGTCAAAGTTTGATCAAAAATCGGACTTTTGTCTCACCTAAATTATATCAGATGATTAAACAATATATAGGAAAACCTTTATCTGTCACACAACAGTTGAGAGCAAACAGATGGAAAAAAAAGTGAGACATTTTATCTTTATTTGAAATTTTATTAAGCCTTAAACCAATAATATGTTAACATTTAGAAATATATCAGGTAGAATTTAAAATGTTATCACAAAATTACTTAAGAAACACAAAAGATGATAGGGCCTCTCTTGGGTTCATAGCAGCATTGTTTGTAATAGCCAGAACCTGGAAACAACCTAGATGCCCTTCAATGGAAGAATGGATGAAGAAAGTATGGAATATATACATATTAGAGTATTACTCAGCAATAAAAAACAAGGAATTCTTGAAGTTTGCGTACAAATGGATAGAAATAGAAAACACTATCCTGAGTGAGGTAAGCCAGACCCAAAAAGAGGAACATGGGATGTACTCACTCATATTTGGTTTCTAGCCATAAATAAAGGACAGTGAGCTTATAATTCACGATCCTAGAGAAGCTAAATTAGAAGGTGAATCCAAAGACAAACATATAGGCATCCTCCTGAATATTAACCTTCATCAGGCGATGAAAGGAGACAGAGACCCACATTGGAGCACCGGACAGAAATCTCAAGGTCCAAATCAGGAGCAGAAGGAGGGGGAGCACGAGCAAGGAACTCAGGACCGCGAGGGGTACACCCACACACTGAGACAATGGGGATGATCTTTCGGGAGTTCACCAAGACCAGCTAGCCTGGGTCTGAAAAAGCATGGGATAAAACCGGACTTACATAGCAGACAATGAGAACTACTGAGAACTCAAGAACAATGGCAATGGGTTTTTGATCCTACTGCACATACTGGCTTTGGGGGAGCCTAGGCAGTTTGGATGCTCATCTTACTAAACCTGGATGGAGGTGGGCGGTCCTTGGACTTCTCACAGGTCAGGGAACCCTGACTGCTCTTCAAGCTGATGAGGGGGAGGGAAATGGGAGGCAGTGGAGGGGAGGAGGCAGAAATCCTTAATAAATAAATAAATTAAAAAAAAAAATATATATATATATATATAAACCAACTTCAAATTAAAAAAAAAAGAAACACAAAAGATGAGAACTGTTTAGCTAGCCAGTGTGTTTGCTTGTCAGTGTCACTTCAATGAATACATCCAACATCTTCAACGTCCACATGAATGTGCTCTCAGGAAATTCAGCTAATGAGAGAAGTTTATCATCACCTAGCAGTGAGTTAGAAGTACCTGAACACAGTCATGATCTTCAAATCAGAATGGAGTTTTAAAATTTTTTATTACTTTATAAATAATACCAAACAAAATTAGCATTTCCTCCCCTCCTCTCACTTCCCTCTGGGCCCCCATCCCCCTCCCCCCAACTCCCTTAAGTCCTAAGAAAGGCAAAGCACCCTGCCATGGGGAAGTCCAAGGCTCTTTCCCCTACATCAGGCTTAGGAAGTTATGCATCCAAAGAGCATAGGATCCCAAAAAGCCAGTACATGCAGTAGAGACAGATCCCAGTGCCATTTTCATTGGCCCCTCAGTCTGCCCCAATTTCATTCACATTCATAGGGTACAGTTTGATCCCATGATCATTCAGTCCCAGTCCACCTGGAGTTGGTGAGCTCCCACTAGCTCAGGCACAATGTCTCAGTGGGTGAACCAACCTTTCATGGTCCTGACTTCCTTGTTCATATTCTGCCTCCTTCCCCTCTTCAACTGGACCTTGGGAGCTCAGTCCAGTGCTCCGATGTGGGTCTCTGTCTCTATCTCTATCTGTCACCAGATGAAGGTTCCAAGGTGATATTCAAGATAGTCATCAGTCTGACTATGGGACAAAGCCAGTCCAGGCAATCTCTCCTCCACTACCCAGGGTCCTAGCTGGGGTCATCCTCATGGACTCTTAGGAACCCCTCCAGAGCCAAGCCTCTTGCCAACCCCAAAATGGATCCCTCAATTAAGATATCTTCTTTCCAGCTTCTGTTGTTCCATCATCTCAACAATCCCACTCACCCAAGCTCTCCCCAACCCTCCCCTTCTCCCTCTTCTCTCTCTCTCTCTCTCTCTCTCTCTCTCTCTCTCTCTCTCTCTCTCTCTCCTTCCTTCTACCCCCTCACCCTCATACTCCCTCCTTTTGCCTGGTGATCTTGTCTGCTTTCAATTTCCAGGAGGATCTATATATGGTTTTTGGGGGGGTTCACTTTATTACTAGATTCTCTAGGATCCTGAACTATAGGCTCAATGTTCTCTGTTTATGGCTAGAATCCACTAATGAGTGAGTACATAGCATATTTATATTTTTGGGTCTGGGTTATCTCACTCAGGATAGTGTTTTGTACTTGTATTCATTTGCATGCAAAATTCAAGATGTCATTGCTTTTTACCGCTGAGTAGTACTCTAATGTGTAGGTGTACCATTTACTTTATTTATCCATTCTTCCATTGAGAGGCATCTAGGTTGTTTCCAGGTTCTGGCTATTACAAGTAATGCTGCTATGAACATAGTTGAACAAATGCTTTTGTAGTATGATTGGGCATCTCTTGAGTATATTCCCAAGAGTGGTACTGCTGGATCCTGAGGTAGGTTGACTCCCAATATTCTGAGAATCTGCCACACTGATTTTTAACGTGGTTGCACAAATTTTCATTCCCACCAACAATGGATGAGTGTTCCTGTTACTTCACATCCTTTCCAGCATTATCATTGGTGTTTTTGATTTTAGCCATTTGACAGGTGTAAGATGGTATCTCAAAGTTGTTTTGATATGCATTTCCCTGATAGCTAAGGAAGTTGAGCATGTCCTTAAGTATCTTATGGCCATTTGAACTTCTTCTGTTAACAATTCTTTGTTTAGTTCAGTACTTTAGTTTTATAAATTGGGTTATTTAGAATTTTACTGTCTAGTTTCTTGAGTTCTTTGTATATTTTGGAGATCAGACCTTTGTCTGATGTAGGGTTGGTAAAGATATTCTCCCATTCATTAGGTTGCTTTTTTGTCTTAATGACTGTGTCCTTTGCTTTACAGAAGCTTGGTTTAGGAGGGTCTTCTGTCTACTTGTTACTTTCATTGGTTAAATAAATAAACTGCCTTGGCTTTTTGATAGGACAGAATTTAGATAGGTGGAATAGAGCGAACAGAATGCTGGGAGAAAGAAAGCAGAGTCAGGCAGATGCCATGGCTCTCCTCTCTGAGACAGATGCTGGTTAGACTAGTGCCAGGAAACCACAGTCAAGTGGCAATATAGAAATAGGTTGAATCAATATGTGAGTGTTAGCCAATAAGAGGCTAGAACTAATGAGCCAGGCCGTGTTTAAATGAATACAGTTTCCATGTAATTATTTCAGGTAAAGCTAGCCAGGCAATGGGGAATTGGCCTGCTGTTCCTCATTACAACAGAGTGGCTGCCCAATGTCACCTACCAACTCAACATAAAACCTGAGGGAGCTTAAAAAGGAGAGAGAGAGAGTTTAACACAGCTTTTTGCTGTTTGTGGGTGGCTTGCAGCAAAGAAATTTTCCTGACTCAGCATCAGGAAAAACTGGCTGTTTTAAAGTTCCAGCTTTCTGGGCTGTGCTGCCATTGTGATCTCTGCCTGACTCCCGCGGGAGACAGAGCTTTTGAATGGGGTTTGTGATTAAAGTGATATGGCTTGCTTGATGGCAATGTGGACTGCTGTGAGCCTGTAACTATGCACAAATGGCTCTGAGGCACCTGTGCAGTTCTATTCAGGCTCCACCATGCTGAACTGTGCTGATCTCAGGCAGGAACTGTTGTAATTATCATAATAACAATGCAGGTAAGGTTTAGACTGGCAGAAAACAGGTGGTACCATATTGTCCTTACATGGCACAAGCTAAAGATTTTAAGAAGTGGTTAGCGTTTTAAGAAGTGCTCCTGGACAGTAAAGAATTACAGATTCACAACAGGACAGATTCAGATATAAAAGTCCTCTAAATGGGTCATACTGTTAGACATACACAGGCTTGGGAGAGAGAAGAAAAAGAATACAGAGAATAAAGTTAGTGCTTTAAAAAAGGGTAAAGTCTTTAAAGAAACAGAGTACAGATAATTATAGATTAAAAGAAACAAAGAAAAGTAAGCCATGTAAAAATGGAAAATTAACAGAGAACATGGATTCTGTGTATTATTGTGTTTTCTTTAAATATTTTTGACTGGGAAGGATCTAAATACAAAGAGACATTTCATTGTATGTTTTATCATAACTAAGGAAAACTATAACTATCTATCTATTCTTCAACTCCATCAAAGACTCCAGAAGGATATAATATCACCTAAGTAAGCAAGAAGTAAGCGACTTCCAAAACTCTAGAAATGACTCTCACTAACAGACAAGTCATCCAGATAAAAACTATGCAGAAATACTGGAGCTAGAAGAGCGTGTAAACCAAAATACCTACAGATAACTACATAATATTTCTCCCAAAACAAAAGAATATGCCTTTTTCTTAGTACCTCACAGAACATTTGCCAAAATGGATCACATACTCAGTCACAAAGGAAGTCTTAACATATACCAGAAAACAATTAACTCCCTGAATCCTATTAGCCAACTTGGATTAAAATTGGATTTTAAGAATAAAAGAAACAAAAATCCTATAAACTCATAGACACTTTGAACAGGTGGCTACTGAATGACTGCTGGGTCAAGGAAGGCATAAGAAGAGAAATGAAATACTTCTCGAATTCATTGATAGCTAATGCACAACATACCTAAACTTATGGAACACAATGAAAACATTGTAAAGAGGAAAGTTCCTTTCACCAAGTGCCTATATATATATATATATATATATATATATATATATATATGTCATGGGAAGAGCTCATACTAGGAACTTAAGGGCATACTTGAAACTTCTTTAACAAAAAGAAGTAAGCACAGCCAAAAGAAGTGGATATCAGGGAGTAATCAATCTGTGTGCTGAAATAAATAAAATAGAAACAAAGAGAGTAATACAAAGAATCAATGAAGCAAAGAATTGGTTCTTTGAGAAGATAGACAAACCCCATTCAAATGAGCTAAAAGACAGAGAGATGTTGACTGAGATTTCTGTCCCACCAGGTCCTGTAGCCTTTTAGTCCCAAAGAAATACACCGAGGTTTACATTAATTATAAATGGGTTGGCCTATTAGTTCAGTTCTTACTAACTAATTCTTACACCTTTTGTTAGCCCATAATTCATGTGGCTTGGTACCTTTTATCAGTGATGCACTCTCAGCTTGCTTCCTCTGCATCTGTGTGTCGACTGCAGACTGAGCCTTTTCTTTTCCCAAAATTTTCCTGTTCTGGTCATCCTGCCTATACTTCATGCCTAGCTACTGGCCAGTCAGCATTTTCTTAAACCAGTACAAGTGAAAAATCTTTACAGGTACAGGACCATTGTCCCACAGCATAAATAATATCAAAATTAACAAAATCAGAAACAAAAACAACACCTAGGAGATCTAAAATACAATTAAGCAATACTTTAAAAACCTGTACTCCATAAAACTGAAAAATCCAAGTGTAAGGGACAATTTTCTCAATAGATAACACTCACTAAAGCTAAATTTACCTACCTGTACACTTTTTCTATATCTATTTAATATAGTAGTTGAAGTTCTAGCTAGAGAATTAACTCAACTGAAAGAGATAAAAAGGTTATCTTTTTATTAGAAAGAAAAAATTCAAAATTGTACTATTTAAAATAATATAATAGTATATAATAGTATACAAAAACAAATCCAAAAAGTCTAACAGTGAATTCCTACGTCTGTTAAACCCATTTAGCATAGTGTGTGGTTGCAAAATAAGCACACTCACACACAAACACATTCACACCAAAAAAAAAATCAGTAACTCTCCTATATAGAAAACTGAGAAAGGAATCAGGGAAGCAACACCTTCACAACAGTTACAAATAGCACAAAATATTTTGGAGTAACTCTAAAAATATAAGAAAAGATTTTATGTTAAGAAATTCAAATCTTTAAAGAAAGTAATTTAAGAACATATCAGAAGATGGAAAGATCTCCTATGCACAAGAATCTCTAGGATTAATAAAATAAAAATGGCCATACTATCAAAAGCAATCTACAGATTCAAAGTAATCCCCATCAAAATTTCAACACAATTCTTTTTTTTAATTTAATTTTTTTTTATTTTATTGAGAAAAGGAAAAAAA
>NC_022013.1:17791903-17795365 GCF_000317375.1 Microtus ochrogaster | reverse complement strand
TTGGGGGAACTTGGGGAAAAAGGAGGATTGGGATAAAGGAAGGTTGGATAAGGGAGCACGGAAGCTCAATTCTTAGATAAGGGAACCACCTTAGGGTTGGCAAGAGCCTTGAACCTAGAGTGGCTCCCAGGAGCCCAAGCCGAGGTCCAACACAATTCTTAACAGACCTTGAAAGGAAAACATATGGGGAAAAATGGAAAGATAGCTTAAACAATCTTATACAATAAAATAACTTCAGAATGTACCCTCATCCCTGATTTCAAGCTGCATGACAGAAATAAAGTAATAAAGAAAACCATAGGATTGGCATAAAACAGACATGTTGATCAATGAAATCAAATCAAAGATTCAGACATAAACCCACACTTCGATGGTCACCTGAATTTTATAAAGAAGCCAAAATTACACACTGGAGAAAAGAAAACATCTTCATTAAATGGTGTTGGTCTAACTGAATGTCAGCACCTAGAGTAATACAAGTAGATCCTTTTTTTTATCACCTTGAAGAAATCTCAGGTCCAAGTGGATCAAAGACTTCATATAAAACCAGAAACACTAAACCTGATAGAAGAAGAATGGAGAATTATCTTGAATTTGTTGGCACAGTTGACAACATCCTGAAGAGAATAGATATCACAGACATGAAAATCAACCATTAATAAATAGGACCTCATGACACTAAAAACCTTCTTTAGGGCAAAGGATACCATTAATTAGACAAAACAATAGGCTACAGAATAGAAAACACTAGTCACCAACATAGGGGACTAATGTTCAAAATTTATAAAGAACTCAAGTAACTATATATCAAGAAAACAAACAATCCAATTAAAAATGGGACACAGAACTAAACACAAAATTCTCCTAGGAAAGCAAAATGGGTAAGAAGAACATAAAGAAATGTACAACATCCTTAGCCATCAAGGAACTAAAAACCAAAACTACTTAGAGATTTTATTTTACACCTGACAGAATGACTAAGGTTAATAGCTCAAAAGACAGCTCATGTCATTGAGATGTAGACCAAGATCAGCAGTTCTCCATTACTGGCTACAATGCCAACTTGTATAACCACTATGGAAATTAATTAGGTATTTCCTCAGAAGACTGGGAATTGATTTACTTCTAGACCAAGCTATACCACTTATGGGCATATGCACAAAGTTTGCTCTATCCTACCTTAAAGATACTCAGCTATGTTTACAGTAGCTTTATTTATAATTGCCAAAAACAAGAAATAAACTAGGTGGCCCTCAACAGAGGAATGGCTAAAGATATAATACATTTACATAATGGGCTATTATTTAACTGTATAAGAAATGATGACATCAGGAAATTTGAAGGCAAATATATAGAACTAGAAAAAAATTCAACTTGAGTGAGATAAACCAAACCCAAGATGAAAAACATGGTATTTACTCATAAGTGGATATTGACTATTAAGTCAATAAAAATAATGCTTCAATCCCCAAACCTGGAAAAGTTAAATAAAGAGAGGGTCTACGAGGTATGCATGGATCGACCTGGGAAGGTGAAATGTAACAGATTTTGTTGTTGGACTCTGGGTAGTTGGGAACAGGAGGACTCCAAAGGGGGAGGGTAGAGACAGATGGTGGGGAGCAATACTGATTGAAAGGACTGGAATTGTCTGCAGGTGGTTTTGTAGAAAGCCAATCCAGTAAAAATTCTCAGAATTTTTTGAGGGTGACCCTGGCAAGGACTCCTATTAACAGAGGAATTAGAGCCTGGACTAGTCATTCTCTGTAATTAGGCAAGAATTTCATGGGAATGAAACACTAAACCAGACACAAAACCTTTGATATAAAATCCATCCTGCCTGTAGAATGTACTGGGTAATGAACATGCAAATTTGTGTGAGTGGTCAACCAATGATGGTTCTAATTTAAGGCATATGCCTCAAATGGGAGCCCATGCCCCACACTGCCTGAATGACCAGTAATTGGAGGCTTGATAGCTCAGAGACCTACAGTAGAAAAAGAAGTCAACAAAACGATTCTCAGTGATATCTTTAATATCCTTATATACTTGTAAATCACTGCCTAGCCCAGCTGAAATCAGAAAGGCATCCCCCAGCAGCTAACGGGACCAGATACAAAGACCCATGCCCAAACATTAGGCAAAGAGAGAGTATAAATTGGAAATCTCCATCAGGTTCCTTCCCTTGGAGCTCTATGATCCCCATGGAAGATGAGAAGGAAGAAATGTAGGAGCCAGAGGGATTAAGGATATCAACAAAGCAGAGAGCATAAGGTCTCAAAGAGACTAAAGCAGCAATCACTGAGGCTGCATGTGTCTGAGCTAGGTTCTCTGCTCACATGCTGTTATTGTTTAGCTTGTGGGACTCCTAACAGTTAGAGAAGGGGTAACTTTTCCTTTTTTTTCTGCTCTTGGAACCTTTCTTATCTTACTGTATTGACTTAAGCAGCCTTATATGAGGATTTATTCCTAGTTTTAGTCCATTTTCTTATGCCATCTTCAGTTGATATCACTAGGAAACCTACTTTATTCTGAAAGAAAATAGAAAAGCAGTGGATCTGTAGGAGAGGAGTTGGTGGAGGGGATGCTGCAGTTGGGATGTTTTGCATAAGAGAAGAATAAATTTAAAAATATAAATCAAAAGAACACTTACTTAGAAGTCAATTTGGCAATAATTATATTACAAAATATAACCACATACAGACAGCTCATATACATCATCATACATAAGAAGTATTTTAATAAACTATTATTTTGAGCATCATTTTTGTTGAATATATATATAATCACTATGAAAAAGAAACACCATAAAGATCCTCAGTAAATATATATGCATATATCTTTAACCTTAATAAAAATCTTATGTTTCCCAATTTTATTAAAAGTATTTTGAAGAATTTATTAATTTATGACTGTTACATGCAAATAAGCAAAAATTTATAGAGGTAGAAATTCATAATTTACCTTAGATAAAAATCCTTCTGAAAAACGTCATACCTAAGAATAAAGGTTTTTGAAACATTTACTATCCTCAAAGATATCATTTTAGGCAGACGCGGCGCCGGCGGAGCAGCGCTGCAATCAAAATTAGGCTCTGGGGGACCGGCGGCGACAGAAGCAAGCGGCGGCGGGGACCGGTGTGGAGGCAGAGGCGAGCGGCGGGGTCCAGAGGGGTCCGGCGAGGCAGCAGCGGGGACCGGCACAGCTGGCACGAGGCGGGGAAGGGCACGCAAAAAGGAGAGCAGACATCCCACTGCGGCTGGATCAAAGAGGTAGGCCCCTTGTTGGCGAGATCACTGGCAAACGGGGAGGCTGGTCCTGACGCTGAAGTCCTTCGGAAGGGTGAGAGGGTTCTTGGCCTGTGGCAGGAACCAGGAAACAGAGCGAGGTCAATTGGTAGGCGCAACCCTTGGCCAGTAGGGAAACCTGATCCAGTCTTAGAAGACCCATTGGATAGGATCGATA
>NC_022013.1:17772736-17783118 GCF_000317375.1 Microtus ochrogaster | reverse complement strand
TTGGAGTTTTTTATTTTAGCCTTTCTGACAGGTGTAAGATGATATCTCAAAGTTGTTTTGATTTGCATTTCCCTGATCGCTAAGGAGGTTGAACATGAATCTTTATATCTGCTAGACTCCTTAAAGTAGACTGGGGAATCAGGTTTTATAAAGATCTTCACCAAAAAGTCATCTCTTACAATGTATGACTCAGGAGTGAGTATGGATGGTTCTCGGAAAATGTCTATTTTCTTCTTCTTTTTGTTCTCTTCTTTTTTTCTTTTTCTTTTTTTTTTTTTTGTGTGTGTGTATTAGCTACACTAAGACACTTGATATATTTTTTGTTAGAAAAACAGAAGCAAAAGACCAGTCAAATAATGTACCTGTTTGAAGATGAGTCACAGTAAAAATCCCTGGAATGTGGGACACAGTAACACATGCTTGACTTCATTTGGTTCATAGCCTGTAGGGTTTCCCTAAACTACAGGAACCTCAATGAAAGTCAAGCTGAGTATTTCTTTTTTTTAACTTTATGGCTAAGTAATTTTATGACTAGCTTGTATAATAAAAAAAAAATGTGTTACCTTAAACAGAATCAAAAGGGAAAAAAAAGAGCTGCTCAAGGAGCACTATAATTCAAAAATAAAGAAGCAAGGTCAGAGAAAGAGAAGCATAGAGACTTACTTTACTTTACCTTTAGTGGCTAAATTTTAATTTCACAGATTTAAGGAGAAAGATGATTGACCCAAATTATGGCCAAATTAAATCTAGCTTTAGTCTTGTGTACATCAGTGCTGAATCAGAGTCTGTCTCCCTATAAAGAGGATTCCTGAGACTAATCTAGTTTCAATTTTTCAAGCTTTCTTTATAGATCAAAACAATTGGGTGGAGGATTTTGTCATTACAAATGGGAGATCTGACAATTAAAAAAAAAAACTTACCATGGAACAATGAGAATAGAACATTTCTGACAACAGGTGGTTCTGGGGGTTGGTGTAGGTTACATTCCAGCATTACTGGGATGGAGAACTGCACAGTTCTGAGAAACATAAACTCAAGTTTTTTAGTAAAAAGAAACTTTACTTGGCTAAAGACTCAAAACGTTTTCTGGAAACAAACTGAAAAGCGACTGGTTTCTCAATAAACTCTGAAATTGCTATTATTAATTATTATTATTATTATTTATATACTTTAGCATCTAATTTAACTTACAAGTAATTTTTGAGAAGCATTTTATTATCCATTACTGATTTTAAGTTTCTGTTGTTAACCGATATTTTACATTTTAATTAAAAGAAACTTCCTTGCTTTTTTTCTTCTTAAAATATTGCCTAGGACTTTGTTAAGTGAGCAAGGTATATAAATTTGGAGATGGTTATTGTCAAGTTGGGAGCTTAGGCCTCAGCCCCTTGCATCTATCCCAGCCCCCAGGCCTGGTCTGTACTCCAAATCACAGCAGGCCATGTCTTGACCCCTCCCTGGGGGTGGGGTCAGAACCACTCCCCAGGGTATTTAAATAAGCCCCCAAAAGAGGAACATGTGGCCCCCTTTCCTTCCTCCCAGTAGTAGCATTTGCAGGGCTTCCCAGTGTCCCCCTCGGACTACCTGAGAGTACAGAACTTCCATTAAACCTGGATATTTCTTAATTTGGCATGTTTTGATTCAGCTTGATTGGGAATTTTGCGTCGTCAGAGAGCTGGCCAAATATTCCTAACAGTTATCTCTAGATCACCCTGTTTTTTTTCAAACACTTGCAAGAGAATAATTATCATGTAAAGCCAGCCAGAGTATTAATTGTAGTTCACCTCTAATGTTTTCTCCTTTGGGAGTGTGTGCGTGTGTATGTATGTATATATATGTATATGTTTATAAATATGTATATGTGAAATATATAGTTACATATAAATTTATATGAACATATATTAGATATATCCATATATAGGAATATGTATGTGTGAAATATACATTTTTGTCCTGGGAAAATAGCCTGCTTTTACTAGCTAGAGACTATATATTTTTGGTCAGTGGTTTTATGTGCTGTTTTGGGGACTGACTTTTTCAGATTTAACTCTGAGGCTGTCTTCTCCCAATGTGTCTTAGACTATCTTGAATACGTACAGAATGTGAAGGGGCTCAAGATACTGTGTGAACAATCTCTTATTTGTTTCTATCTGGGTGAACCAATATCATTTCTGCCGATTGAAGTATTTTTGTTGGATTTCCATATGAAGTCACCACCTGTCATTGGGTACTACAGCTGGCACCTCTACATGTTGAGTGAGAGGGAATGAGTGCCTCTTATCTTCACATCTTTATTACCAGATGCTCATAAAATTTCCAAGCTAAACACTTGGCAAGATCACAGGGGCAACACAGAATTAAGCATTTGAAGAAGAATGTAAGGGGACAAAGGCCAAATAATAATAAATTGAAACATTTAAAAGACAATGAAAACTACACAAAAAAAAAAAAGCCAAATGCGTTCAGGGTTGGAAGAGCAAACAAAATACCCAAAGCAGGGGAAAGAGCCAGAATTTAATGGCCTTTGAACATTAAAAAAATCAACCAACAAAAGACAATGTCTATTTTCAAAGTAAACAACAAACCAAGATACCTTAAACCAAACACTTTGAAACAGAAGGAATAGGTATCTATCAAAGTAGGATACTTTTTAACTGCCCCAAATAAAACAAAATGGACTGTTGCCCAAACAAAGGAGTCTTCACCTCAAGGAAGAAACAACTAATTTCCACTCAGGGAGACAAATGGTGGGCAAGAGGGAGCCCTGTGCAGGCACCTAATGCAAAACCTGTTGATTCATTCAGTGAAAATGTGGGTTATTCCTGGTGCAACCTGTTGGGCACCAGAATAGTCCAAGTAAAATCCATAGCTCTCATCTTAAAATGAGTAAGAGTCAATTGATTCTGGCGTGATTTGGGGTGACCATGGCCTGGGAACACAGATTTCGGTTACTCTAGTGCTCATGTTCCGAAAGGAAGCACTTTTATGAAATATTTACAGTTTTTCAGAACAAGGAAACTCATAAAAGACACACAAGTTTAAAATACAGTGGCAGGCCCATCAGAAAAGCAGATACTTTGAGATGGGGTGGGAGCTCTTCTGTAGACCCAAAATGCTCTCATGACAATTTTAGCTTTTAGATTGTTCATAGCTAACCTTTTGCTTAGTTAAAAGCTTCTAATAGATTTTTATTTATGATGTTGAGATGTTAGTTCCAAGCTAATAACTTTTAAGATGTTTATTTACTACTATAAGGTGTCAGTTCAGATCCAGAGTGGGTCAAGAAAATGTTGTTCCAGAAAGGTTAAAGTAGATCAAATTAAAAGAATTACCTTTTAAACTCAGAAAATTCCAATCTTTTCAAAGTAATAAAATTTTAGTTGGTCCTTCACTCCCTGTAGATACAGGAGCACTTTCCAGGAGCTTTTTTGTTCATAGCCTGTAACAGCTTCTTGCCGGAAACTTTTGTTCACAGTTCCATCCAAGTGGCAGATAAGCAAGAATTCTTTGTTCAGTTGTTGGAAAGCATGTTTAATGAAAATTGTCTATTTGATAAAATCTATTTGTTGAGCATAGCTGTAGCTTCTTCGGAAAACAATGAAATAGAAATTCAAGTCATCTGAAGAAACAATAGCATATGAAGATCATGAAATCATGGGCAACTGATTCACTGGGGTTGATAGTCTAAGAGTTGATAAGATACTTGAGAAGACAGCACAAATATAATCTTAAAGAGAAATGTATTTGTGCTGCTTTATGTTTGTAGCATTAGTATCATACCATCAAATCTGTAAGGATTTAACAGAGAGCTAGAGTTAGTACTTTCTAATTTTCACATTTTTGTTGCCAGGAGGCGTCCTATTGAGTGGTTAGATTTTTTAGTGCTTGATTCTGACTGTGTTATTTAGATGTGTTTATTTTTCGTTCATTTTTGTTGTGTTAATTTGACACAATCTGGAGTCATATGAGAAAGTCAGGAGGAACAAGTCAGTAAGCATTTTCTCCATAGTCTCTGCTTAAGTTCCTGCCTCCACGTTTCTGCTTTGGTTTCCTTTTATGATAGTCTATAAAGTAGAAGCTGAAACAAACCTTTTTCTTCCCACATTGTGTTTCTTTCTGGTTCTTGTCACAATAGAAACTCAGCTAAGACACACATTAACTTTCTAGGAAAGATGTACCCACTTGTGTATTAGTATCATAATGATTGTGGAGTAGCATACCACTTTTTGATTTAATTTAAGATTTGATTCATGGGAGGAAATTCCATGCCTAGTAATGTAATGCTGATCAAAATTTTTTGTTGGGACAGTCATTAAGGGTACAAGCTACCATCATTATTTTGTTCAATGAACATACTGTCAAAGTATATTTTCAATACTTTTATTTATTTTCATAGCCCCATGTTGCTCTTATTATTGGACAAAGAAATGTCTATTTAAAATTTGCAAAACAGAGATACTACTGAAATGTTGAGAATAAAACACTGAGTAATCAACACTGTAGAATAGCTTCCCATTTAATTGACTGGGGGAACATGCCAGAGAATATAAAAAGCAAATGGAAGAAGTGGAGGATGTGGAGAAGTACTATAAAATACTGTCTTTTAAATATGACTCAACTATTACTCTCATAAATTCAAAGCAGCCATGGTTATCTACCCAAGACCTTCACAAGATGAGGTTAATCAAGATTCTTTCATGGATAAGGGGAGATGGTCTCCAGGCATCAACCCTTATTGTAGAGATATTTACAGGCAGAGATAGAAAAAAAATTGTCTCTAGTTGAGGGTGTTTCTACTAACAGATGTCAGATGCTCCAATGGGCACTCAACATCCATGCATATATATGGGCAGCACTAATTAGACTTGATGGGTTATCAGAAAACTTTTTATATAAAGACATGGTACTGTGAGGAGGGCCTTGTTTTGGGAATAAGACTGAGGAAAGGAACTAGAAGTGAAATGGTCTTATATTTCATTATATACATGTTAGAAACTATCAAAAATATAAATTATAATAAAAAGAAAATAAATAAATGAATGAAAAATTATCCATATCATTGATTCTATTTAATTAGAGAACACCTAAAAATGATAGATTCAATTTTCCAATAAATAAGAAAATCACATGAAATAACAGAAGATGTGTATTACTTAGATTGCGTTGTAAAGAACATAGCCCACCTCCCAGGCTACTGGGACCAGAGAGCCATCAGGAAGATACAAGTTCAATCAGAGGGAGAAACAGAAGACCTGGACAGTGGCTGCTGGGTCTGCGTATTCCTGTATAATCTTGGTGACCACCTGCAGATCTCACTTGATAAATGTCTGTTCAAACAATTTCACATTCTTAGTTAACTTGGAATGCCAAAAGTTCTTCAAGTATTCAAGAAACAGATCCATTATGAGTTAGAAGATCTTTAAACACCCTTCCCTCAACCTATGGTTTTGAAATTTGATATACTTCCTAGACAAATTATTTTTAATTTCTTCTTTAATTTTCATGTTTTTGGTGTCTTACATAAGAAAAAATTGCCCAGATACAAGTGACCAAAGTTTTCTCCTAAGAACAATACCCAGTGTTGTGAAGTATTTAGTGTGGATAGCTTTACCTCTTCGCTTTGCTCAACCTTGGTTTAATTTTGCAAATGATAATGCTGGCGTTAGTTTTTACATGTGGATTTCCAATTCTTCAGACATCATTTAATAAAGAGTCTACATTGCCGGGCGGTGGTGCTGCTCACCTTTAATCCCAGCACTCTGGAGGCAGAGGCAGGCAAATCTCTGTGAGTTCGAGGCCAGCCTGGTCTAGAAGAGCTAGTTCCAGGAAAGGAACCAAAAGCTACAGAGAAACCCTGTCTCGAAAATAAAAAAAAAAAAGAGTCTACATTGTACTCTAGTCAAAAATCAATTGAATATAAGAATTTCATTCTGGACTATTATTTCTTTTCTTTCTTTGATTTTTTTTCTTTTTTTCTTTTCATCTCTTCTTCTTCTTCTTCTTCTTCTTCTTCTTCTTCTTCTTCTTCTTCTTCTTCTTCTTCTTCTTCTTCTTCTTCTTCTTCTTCTTCTTCTTAACAAAACAGGGTTTCTCTTTTTATCCCAGGTCATCCTCAAACTAGTTTGGTAGACCAGACTGGCCTTGAACTAAGAAATCATCCTGCCTCTGCCTCCTAGTACTAAGATTAAAGGCATGTACCCCCCCCCCAGACTCTCTGAAAGTCAGGGTGAGCAGTTTTCTTTTCTTTTTTATTTTAATTTTATGTATATGAGTGTTTTGTCTATATGTATGATTGTGCACCTCTATGGGTCTGATACCTGCAGGTGCCAGAAGAGAGTACTGGAGTTATCAAGTGGATCCTGGAAATAAAATTGGTGTTCTCTAGAAAAGACTGTCAGTTCTTTTAGCCACTGCGCCATCACTCTAGCCCCTATGGAAAATCATTTCTATTCCACTGGTTTTTGCACCTAGACTTGGAAAACCTCTACACTGTCTCAGGCTTACTTTTAAAAGTACTTTGGATGGTTTGAGCCTCTTTTTCCCCCCATTTTGCTTTTGTGATTCTTTTAATGCATCCCAACACCAATTTCTTCTCCCTCCACTCCTCCCATTCTCAGCCTTCCTACTACCCTCCTCCAGATTCACTCTTGCTCCACTTTCCTTTAGGAAAGAGCAGGTCTCCCAAGGATATCAACTAAACTCGGTATAACAAGACACAGTAATACTAGGCTCAAACTCTCATGTCAAGACTGGGCAAGTCAACCCAGGAAGAGAAAGTATTCCAAGAGAAAGAAAACAAATCAGAGATACCTAATGACTACTTTAAGGAGTCCCACAAAAACACATAATTAACAGCTGTAACATAAATATAAAGGACCTAGCACAGACTCATGTAGGTTTTGTGATTGCCTCTTCAGCCTCTGTGAGCCCTTATGAGTCCACTTAGTTGATGTCTGTGGGACTTAATCTCCTAGGGTCCTACATCCCTCTGATTCCTCCAATTTTCTGTTCCCTCTTCCACAGGGTTCCCTGGGCTCCAAGGGGGAGGATCTGATGGAGATCTCCAATTTGAGCTCTCTCTCTGCCTAATGTTTGGATATGGGTCTCTGAATCTGCTCCCATCAAGTGCTAGAGGAAGCCACTCTGACTTCAGCTGGGCTGGACAATGATCAATAAGCACAGCAGAACATCATTAGGAATCATTTTGTTCATGGCTTTTTCTATCATAGGTCTTTGTACTTACTACCCTCAAGTTCCTGATAACCCAGGCAGTATGGTGACCCTCTCATGCATGGTCTCAAATTAGATCAGACATTTGTTGACCAGTCCAACAAATTCTGCCCCAACCTTCCATTGCACAGCACATCTTGAAGGCAGGATACAATTTAGGTTCAAGGTTTTGTGGCTTGGTTGGTTTCTTAGATAACCACTGTGGCTATGAATTCATGAGAGTAATAGTTGAGTCATATCCAAAAGACAGTATTTTATAGTATTCCTCCACTTCTTACATTTCCTTTATATTCTTCTGGCATGTTCCCCCAGTCTTAGTAAAGGGGAAGCTATTCTACAGTGTTGAGTACTCAGCATTTTATTCGCAACATTCGACAAGTATCTCTGTATTGCGCATTTTAAATAGACATTTCTTTGTCCGACAATAAGAACAACATAGGGCTAGGAAAATAAACAAAAGTATTGAAAAGGCACTTTGACAGTGTGTTCATTGAAAAACAACACTGGAAGCCTTCAACAGTTACAGAGAATTGTTGGTTGGTGCAAAATCCATATTCTTGATTACTGGGAATCCTCACTAGGGTCACCCTCATGGAATCCTGGGAATTTCTACTCCACTAGGTTTCCATATTACCCCAGAAACCCTCCAATCAATTCTAGATGTTGCTTCCCATGCTCTCTCTTTCCATTTCTTTCACTGAAAATGATTCCTTCTCTAATTCCCACCCACCCCAATCCACCCAAAAATCTACACTCTTTCTTCTCCACAGGGAGTTCTGTGCATGCCCTTTAGAGCCCTCCTTGTTTCTTAGCCTTTCGCAGTCTGTGGATTATGCATGGTTATCATTTATTTAACAGCTAATATCTACTTAGAAGTGAATACATACCATGTTTGCCTTTCTGGTTCTTTGTTTCATCACTCAGTGAGTGTAATCATCACTCAGTATGACTTTTTTTTTTTAAGTTCCATCTATTTACCTGCAAGGTTCATGATGTCACTTTTTAACAGCAGAGTAATACTTCAATGCATATATGTACCACATTTTTTTACTCATTTTTCTGTTAAGGTACATCTAGGTTATTGATAAGTTCTAGCTATTATTAACAAAGTTACTATTTACATTGTTGACAAAGAATCTTTGTAGCAGGATGGAGCATTCTTTGGGTGTATGACCAAGAGTGGTATAGTTGGATCTTGAGGCAGATTAAGTCCCAGTTTTCTGAGGAACTACTATATTGATTTTCATAGTGGTTGTACAAGTTTGCACTTCCAGCAGCAATGGTACAATGCTCTCCGTTCTCTACATTTTCATCTGCATGAGCTGTCACTTGTGATTTTTATATTAGCCATTCTCACAGGTATAAGATGGAATCTCATGCTAGTATTGATTTTTATTTTCCTGATGGCTGAAGATGTTGAATATTTCTTCAGTTATTTAAAGACATTTAAATTTCTTTTATTGAGAATTCTGTTTAACCTGTACCCCCTTTAAAACACAGATTATTTATTTTCTTTATGTCTTGTTTCCTGACTTCTTTTTATGTTTTATAATGTTTATAGTGTTAACACTCTATTGGATGTGGAATTGGAGAAAATTTTTACCATTTTGTAGGCTACTGTTTTATTCTATTGATGGTGTCCTTGACCTTACAAAAACCTTTTAATTTTATGAGGTACCATTTATTAATTGTTGATTTCAGTATTTGTGCTATTTTAGTGATCTGGTCAAGAAGTTCTCTGCTGTGCCAATGCATTCAAAGTTATTCCCCATATTCTCTTCTATCAGATACAGTATGTCTGGTTTTATGTTGAGGTCCTTGATCAAGCTGAACTTGAGTTTTGTGTAGAATCACAGATATGGATCTATTTGCAAACTTCTTCTTACAGATATTGACTTAGATTACCACAAGTTGTCAAAGGTGCTTTATTCACAGTGTCTTTCAGCCTCTTTATAAAAATCAGGTGTCCATAGGTGTGTGGACTTATATCAGGCTTGTTAACTCCATTCCACTGATCAACACCTCTATTTTTGTGTCAATACCATGTAGTTTTTATTAACACAGATTTATAATATACCTTAAAATCAGGGATGGTGATACTTATAGAAATTCCATTTTTGATCAGTATTTTTCTTAGCTAATCTGGGTTTTTTGTTTTTCATATGAAGTTGAATATTTTCCTTTCAAGATCTGTAAGTAATTGTGATGGGGTACTGATGGGGTTTGTGTTGAATCTGTGGATTACTTTTGGTAAAAATGGCTTTTTTTTTATGTTGATCCTACTGATACATGTGCCTGAGAGAGCTTTCTGAAAATTTTCTGCGCCCTGATAAACCTTTCCAATAACACTATAATCTGAATCAAATAAATCAAATTGAATTAGAAAAAGCCCAGGTTTAACAGATACAAACGCTCCCGGATGGCTGTCCAGCCCCCCAGAAAGGAACCTGGGATGGAAGACCAAAAAACCACTTGCTTGTTCTCTGTGATACAACTTAAATAACCTGTGTAGTGGTCTTGAACATCTCTGGGGAGGGGTCATTGTTTGGCAGCTTTCTTGGGGTTGGGGTCTAGACTGAGGCAACTTCGAGGGGAGGGGGCTTGTGATGGAACTTCCACCCAAGTATTCCAGACTCTTAGGATATATGGATATCAGGGGCTGTAGTGTGGCCTTAGCCCAAATATTCCAGACTTTCTGGGTATATGGATGCTGGGGGCTGAGGTAATACTTCCCCCCAAACATCCCAGACTCTTTTGGTATAGAGGTGCTGACTCAACTCTTGCTACTTCCTGCAGGCATGGCGCAATGTGGGGGAGGAGAGAGTTGTGAGTAGGTGGATTCACACTCAGCGGGATATGTGGCTGGGTAGGCATCCAGTTAATTGCCATCTTGGAGACCTTAGGCATCTGTTTTTAGAGGAAGATGAGAAGGCAAGTGGCTAGGAGAAAAAATAGATTTTTATTACCTACCCTATGAATGGGGCTAGCCATGGGAAGGGTGATTAACTGCCAGAAAGAATGGGATAAAGAAATTGGAAAGCAGTGTGGCGGTTTCTCAGGAAATTCGGGATCAACCTACCTCTGAACCCAGCAATACCACTCTTGGGAATATACCCAAGAGAGGCCTTATCATACAACAAAAGTATATGCTC
>NC_022013.1:17759722-17771914 GCF_000317375.1 Microtus ochrogaster | reverse complement strand
ATAAATTAATTAAATTTAAAAAAAAAGAAATACCCTTTTGCACAGGAGAGGCAAGGGTGAATGAATGAGATGAAAGCATGTATGTAAATATGATTGAAAATGTGGAGGGGTCAAAATAGGCTCTGGAGACTGTTGATTTTTACTTGACTATATTTCTTGATACAGCAGCTGAACTTTTCCCAAGAACCTGTAGGTATCTGTAAGACAGCTGGAACATATTTACATCTTGGTATCATAGCTAAATGCTATGGCTTTAGGTTAAAAGGCATGAACATTTTAGAAGATAATTAAAGGAAATTGGAAACTTTGAACCTCTGAAGATACATCTGAAAGCTGTTAATACAGGAATATGAAGCCTGTGAAAGAGGCACACCTGTCTGTGTTTTTAAGAGGAAACTTAACAAATGAAGTAATGAGCTATCAGTACCCCAAGTCATCAAATGCCATCAGACATATCTGAGAGGGATAATTAAGTGAGCAGAAGTGAGACAGCTGTTTTGTTTTTGTTTTTTTCCAGCTATGCAGGCAATCCCAAATTTCTCTATGGTCTTTGGAGAACACCAGTCTTAGAACCAGTACTTGCCTTTAGTTGTTGAGCCCAGGAGGCCTGATGTATTTTACTGTGAGGGTAGGGTTTGATTTACCTATCTTGGCAGGGTGAGACAATCAATCCCTCCATGTAGTGTACAGGAAGCTGATGAGGTGAAAGGCAGCTTTTTGCTGTGTGGGTGGCTTTGCCATACCCAAAGGCAAGCCTTGAGGCAGAAGGTCTTCTGCAACCATGCATCTTCTGGGGGAGCTATAGGATGCTGCAGGAGTTGGCATATCTCTGTCATAAGAAGCTCTCAGACCTGTAAAGGCACTTGATAACCAATATCTCTCAGGTATATCTAAATTAGACATATAAGTTAAATTTAAACACATAGTTTTCCCAGTCACTTACAGATTACCAATGTCAGTAGAGTCAAGAAAATTAGGAGGGATGTTTTAGTAAGCCAAAATATATTGAAGGCAGAATGTCTCCTTGGTAGAACCAGCGTACATGGGTACTCATACCAAAGATGGCGCTGAGGTTTCTCTTTTGACCTCAACCAAAAATCACAGCTATTTACATGTTTGTATTTTCCCAGAGCTGTTGTAGTTTGGAGTTACAACTTTTACAGATTTTAAAACAAACACACAGATATTTATGCATATATATTAACAGACAAACAAACAAAACTTTTTCTGGAAAACTTTGTCAGCTGACCAACTTAAAAATTTTGGGAAACACACAGGTGATCCCATTGAGGGAAAGGACAGAACACCTATGCAGCTCAGAGTAGGAGGACAGGGGGAATAGATCCTTGTAGAAAGAAATACAGCATGACCAGATTACATGCCAGGAATATAGACAAACAGCAAAAGCTCTCTTGAAGTGGGAAGGGCCGATGGGGGTGGGAAGCAGGATCACCGTATTCAGAAGCCATGGACATATGGGGTTTTGTTTACTAGTTCCCACACAGACAAAAAAAAAAAAAAAAATTAGGCATCAAGGACATATGACGTCAGCTGCAATTTCAAAGATTTCATAAAGTCTGCCCAAGAGCATTTGGGGATTAGGCCTTGAATTGTAGGTATTCAGTTTGCAAGTTTATGTGAAACCAGAAACCTAGCTCAATATGTCCATTGTGTAGACTTTGGTTAAAAACACAGAGGAGTGTGAGAAATCTCATCAAACAGAACATTTCCTGATAAAGGGATCCCACAGAACAGGCCCTTGCCCCATGAGACAAGGCAGGTCCTTGTCTTGGTAACAGATCAGGAGCCTGGTACGGTCACGTTTTTCCCAGAACGGCCTGAAAATCGCATGAGGTCCTGGGCCTCTAAAGGCAATAACTTGTAAATCAGAACTTAGCCAGACAAAGCTGATTTCGTGGAGATCAGGTGTGGGAAGGATGTTTTCCCAACACTTGGACCTGGGCCAGTGGGAGAAACAGCCCCTTTGTTGGTACCTCTAGTTGAAAAGTTTCTGCACCCAGATAAACCTTTCTGCCAACGCAATAATTTGAATCCAACCAAATCAAACTGAATTAGAAAAAGCCCAGGTTTAATATATAACAATGCTCCCAGATGGTTTTCCAGCACCCTAGAGAGGACCCAGGAAGACAAAAAACTACATGTTTGTTCTCTGGGATACAGGTTAAATACCCTGAGGTGTAGTCTTGAGCATCTCTTGGGAGGGGTCATTGTTTGGCCGGCTTTCTCAGTAGAATCTAAGTTGAGACAACTTCCAGGGGAGAGGGCTTGAGATGGAACTTCTACCCAAACACTTTACATCTTCTAAATCATCTTCAATTTTTCTTCAATGCTTTAATGCTTTTAGCATACAAGTAATTCAATTATTTGGTTAGAGTTGCCACCAATATATTTTATATTATTTTTATGTATTTTGAAGGGATTCCCCAGATTTAGTTCTCTGTCTGTCACTTTTATATAGGATGTCTACTTACTTTTTTTTGAGTGAATCTTGCATCCAGCCCCTTTGTTGACGTTGTTTATGAGCTGTAGGAATGTCCTATCAGAATTTTTAGGGTCACTTATACATGCAATAATATTATCTGCAAATAGTAATACATTGATTTCTTTTTTTCCAATTTGTATCCCCCTTGATCTCGTTCAATTTTCTTATTGCTCTATCTCCAATTTCAAGTACTATATTGAATAAATATGTAGTGGTTTGTCTTGTCTTGGTTCTGATTTTAGTAGGATTGCTTTTACTTTCTTTCCATCTAATTTGATGTTGGCTACAGGCTTACTGTAAATTGCCTTTATTAAATTGAGGTATACTTTGTGTATCTCTACTTTGTCCAAGATGTTTTTTAAAAGAATTGCTTGATTTTATCAAAGGTATATTCAGCATTTAAATAGATTATCATGTGCTTGGTTGTTTTTCTTTCAGTTTTTTTTAAAATATGGTACATTTCATTGACTGATTTTCATATGTTAAATGTCTGGTATAAAACCTACTTCATCATGGTTAATGATATTTTCCATTGAGAAGTCAGGTGTAATTCTGACAGATTTACCTTTATATATTACTTGGCTTTTTTCCTTTGCAGCTCTTAATATTCTTTCCTTATTCTGTATGTTTAGTGTTTGGATATTGTGTGGCAAGGGGACTACTATTTTTTTTGAGACAGTCTATTTAGTGTTCTACAATTTTCTTCATATGCATATATTTCTTTAGCTTGGGGATGTTTTTGTCTATGATTTTGTTAAATATATTGTCTGTGCTTCTTAGTTGAACTTCTACTCTATTATTCTTATGTTTGTTCTTTTCATGGAAATTTCATATTTCCTAGATACTTTTTTAGATTTAATGTTTTCTTTGACAAATGAGTCAATTTTATTTAAGACTTTGCATCTAGAGATCAACTGGGGTGTTAACTGTCATTTCAGCAGTACTAATAATCCTGATCATGACATCAAGGGTATTCAATTTTATTCACTTTTCTCAAAAACATTTTGCAGATTTAGTGTCTTGAATTTCTTTTGTTTAGTTTATTTCAATCTCTGCTTTTCATGCTACTGTACATTGAATTTATGCTTCATTTCTATATTTGCAATGATTACTATAGACAAATTAATTGCTTTCTCATTTTAATTTTTATTATATTTTAAATGCTCGAGTGTTTGCCAGAAACTATGCATGTACGTAATATACATGCCTATTATCTACCAAAGCCAGGGAAGGCTTTTGGGATACCTGAAGCAGGAGATAGGAAAAGGGGAAAGTTGCCATGGAACATATGAACCAAACTTGGATCCTCTGCAATTACAACAATTGACTTTTCCCTGTCCACATTTTGCATTTTTATCTTAAATTATCTTGCAGTAAATTTAACTATACAGTTTTCTTTTAAATATTTTCTGCCACGAACTAAAAACTCTATGTTTTTGTTTGAAGTATTCTAATGCAAATATTTTCAGTCATGAAGAAATAATTAAATATCCGTTTATGTGAATATGATACATACAATGTTGTTGCATAGAATATTTTTGTGCCAATCTTAGTTTATATAAACTTATTACTGACGCAATTCTTGAGTAACATAAGCAATTAAAGGACTACCACTTCTGAGTTTGTGGGTAATTCCTAAAGATCCCAAGTCAGTGATAAAATTTGTTAGGTAAAAAGTTTATTGTTCTTTATTTTATGAATTTGGGAGATCACATGAAACATAAATAACCCAGCATTATCTGGTTCAGCACACATTATAAATCTAATCGTTTCTTCTTCAGTGAGAGTTCTCTATCTTTTGTGACATTTGAGTGAAAAGTAATTATGAAATTGAAAACTAAATGATCTGACATTGTTCCTCTTATACAAGGAGAAAGAAATCTCAAAGATGAGATGTATTTGTAAATCAAGATAAATTCAGAGGTCACATTTATTTAGTGATGAAATATTCTCATATGATTGTAATTCTGTGATTTTGTGATATTATTTTCTGGAACCATCTAATTTTCCAATAGAATTCTTATTACAAAATTAGGAACCATTGAACTACCACTGTAAGTCATCAGGTCAAAGGAAAGAATAATTTATAGCTGTTTGTGAACATGAGTTGTAATTATGTAAAGACTCAGTTGTGGTATCGGAGAGATGCTAAATTAGGCTGGTTTTCAGTGTTATTCATAAATCACTGAAATATATTTGTAAGGGTTAATAGTATTGAATGAGGTTGTTATTCTCTGAGATACATAGTCTGAACAAAGAGAATTAACAGACTGTGATTGCGATGTGCCGCTTGCAATTGAAAATGCCAAGGATAATTTAGCAACTAGACTAGAGGATGTCCCTGTGATATTTTGGCAAGAATCTGACTGCTTTATGTTTTCCCCAAAAGCTTGAGTAAGGCTAAATTAAAAGCAATGAGCTAATTTGTTGGGTGGAGAAAGTTTCAAGACTACCAAACATTGAATTTGTGGTGTGGTTGTTACTGATAACTGTTACGCAGGTGCACAAGAAAAAAAATATCATGACAAGAAAATCAAAATATACAGTTTGTAGTAGAAAAGATTCCTAGGAAACTTATTTTTCCAGACAAGGTATATGCTGCAAAGGAGTCTGTAATTGGTTTTTGTTTTCCATTTCTCATTTAACTTGTTTCATACAGTATATTCTAAGAACACTTTCCCCCTCCCTAACTTCTCCCAGATGCTATCCACTCCCTACCCACCCAAATCCTTGACCTTCTCTTTTGTCTCTCTAAAACAAAAACAAAAGCAAAAAGTACACAAATAAACACAAAATGCACAAAGCACCATAGAATTGAAAATCAACAAATCAGAAAATAATATCCACACAAAGCAGTATTACACAAATTTGTACACAAATACCATTGAGTGTTGTGGACTATTATTTTAACTAACAAATGTGTGTTACTTTTGTTTATGCCGAAGAATATTACTTTAATTGTGTAAAAGTGTGGTACATTTGTTTATTCTGCATTTAACAATGTAAGGATATGTCATATTTGTTTGTGCCATATTTGTTTAATTATGTATAGATGTGCTGCATTTGCTTCACTTTG
The DNA here is from genome assembly GCF_000317375.1 of Microtus ochrogaster. Taxonomy (NCBI): domain Eukaryota; kingdom Metazoa; phylum Chordata; class Mammalia; order Rodentia; family Cricetidae; genus Microtus; species Microtus ochrogaster. Next base: position 17,766,335 of record NC_022013.1, on the reverse strand, counting down.
CCTGCCTAAGATACATAATGGGTCTAATAGGGAGCTGAACTGAACAGTCAATAGCTAGGCAGAGAAAAGATAGGCAGAATTGGTGGGCAGAGAAAGTAAGTAGAAGGTAGCAGGAGAAATCTAGCCTCAGGAGAAAAGGGAGAAAAGAGAAGGACATGCCCAGTGCCAGAAGCCAGGCAGTTGCCAGCCAGACATATGTGAGAAGTACAATAGGAGGACATACAGAACAAAAGAAAGGTAAAAACTGCCAATGCAAAACATAGATAAAGAGAAACAGATTAAAATAAGAGCTAAGATAATGGCCATCATTCGTAACTAATAATTAGTCTCTGTGTCATTACTGGAGAGCTGGTTGTTGTCGTAAAAGAAAGCCTTCTACAATTCAATTTGTGTGTGTGTGTGTGTGTGTGTGTGTGTGTGTGTGTGTGTGTGTAGAACACCCCCTCCTAACTATGGAGAGCACCTGAAGTGGTTAATGTATCCACGGAGGCATCAGTGGAAAAGACTAATTTTTCCTTTGCAGGTGGGTATAAATTACAGATAGCATCTGCTCTACAGGTGTGATATTATGTCAATTTGTCTTTTTTTGATCCAGGATGCTGTTCTGCTTGAATACGTTCAGGTCCTGTGCGTGCTGCCACAGTCTCTGTGAGTACACATGCACACTGGACATGTTGTGTCTAGAGGAAACTGTTTCCTTGGTGTCATTCATCAACTTTTGCTCTTAAATCTTTCTGAATAGGTCTCTGAGCCTGAACGAAGGTGGGATGAAGTTATCTCTTTCACCATTAAGTAAACCAGAGTCTCACTTGTCTAGTTGTGGTTCTTAATGTTAGTTCCCATCCATTGCAAGGAAAAGCTTTTCTGATGAGAGTTGAGCAAGGCACTCAACTATGAGTATAGTAGAATGTCATAAAGAGTCATTTTATTTCTATGTCCCATTATCACATCAGTTGCATTTGGTTTGTCCCTAAGTTCAGGACCTATCCAGGTCTTTGTCTAGTTGTGGGGCAAGAATGGATTCTATGGATAAATATAATGATAGAGTGGTAGGTTACTCACACATTTGTGCCACTATTGCACAAGCATATCTCATTGGCAGGTCACCATTTTAGGTCACAGAGTTTATAACTAGGTTGATAATAAACTTTCTTCTGTAGTGGTGTGAGATTAAAGTTGTTAAGAATATTATAACTTTTAAGGGTATAATACAACCATTTATATCTTATAAATAACCAACAGCTATATCATAAATTTAAGGACAACTTATGAGAGGAAATTTATGTCTGGTACTAAAAACCTAGCCAACCAACCATCTCATATCCTAGAGAATGACATACTGCCATTACTTTTCTAAACACATATAATTTCTAACCGAAATCTCAATACTTATCATTATATTCAGACATAAGTGTAATTTTCACTATTAATGAAAGAAACTTCTTCTTTACAACAGAATGAGGCTACCATAGAAATCCACAACTGGTCAAATGCATAGGACAATTGTCCATGAGGTATGTAAGCACACATTATACATTTACAATGCTTTCACTACATATAAGGCTCAGGGAACACTTTGGAAGAAGAGGCAGAAAGACTAAGAACCAGAGAACAGGGAAGTCCTCTTTGAGATATGTATTGTCTTTGATAAATGACACTGAAACTATACCATACTATAGTTCAACTTGTTGGGCAAAATTTAGACAATAAAATTACCAGTTGACATGGCAACATGGTTGGGGAAATCTCACAAGTTCCCACCCTTAGGTGGAAAGAAATAGGCAATACTATCTGCTAAGAAAGGGATAGCCAGGTTTCTCCAGGGATGAGAAGCTCATAGGTCATACAATCCCAAGTGGGCAGCTTAAATACATACACATCATTCACATATAATATAAGAACAACACAAAATAGATCCTTAAATTTTAGAGAAAATTGACGCGACACAGGTGGAATTGGTATGTGGATAGAAGAATGTGAATGAGATGCAGTACTCATATGTGAAATGTTCAAAAACAAAATTATTAAAATATTAAAAATAAAGCTTAGGTTCATTTTTTAAATCCCCAAAGTTTTCTTATTAAGCTTACTAAGATGTATCACAAGTCACTAAATTGAATATATTATTTTCATAGTTAATTTTTTCAATCCTTTTATAATTGCTCCCTGGAAAACAGAGTTCTACATAAGTGCTGATGATGATTTTGCTAATATTTTTGATTTGACAGGGTATTTAAGACCATACCTTATTTAGAAAACAGAATAGGCCAAAGAAATAAATTATCTAGATTATTTTAAACTAGAAAGTGGTTATTAATTATTAATATTAGAGATTTTGGTGGTTTGAAGGAGAATGATCCCCAAAGACACATATATCTGAATATCCGGTTCTTAGTAAGTGTACAGTTTATAAAGGATTAGGAGGTGTGACCTTGCTGCAGAAAGTGTATAACTGGGGGTGGGCACTAGAGGTTTCAAAATCTCCGGCTAGGCCCTGTCTCTTTATGCTACTTGCAGTTTGTGGATCAGGATCTAAGCTCTCAGCTGCTGCGTCAGCACCTGCATTCTGTATGTTTACCACCAAAAGTATCAGGGACTAATGCTCAGAAATTGTAAGCAAGTCCCCAATTAAATGTTTGATCCTTTGAGTTGACTTGGTCATAGTGTTTCTGCACAACACAACAGTAACTAAAACAGCTACTGCTGCACTATTTATAATATTCCTATGTAATTTTAACAATATGGTTCAACAGTGTTATAAATTTGGAAACTTAACAGCATCTTATCTGACTAGTCATTTTAATAATATGAAAATGAAAATAAGAGAAATTTTAATATATTTTAAAAGATTTAGTCCAAGAAAGCACTGATAGAATTTGCTAAACAAGGTGTATTTCAGTAGTTTTTAAATGATGTTAATGATGTAGGAAGTCCTTCTGTATATGTGTTGTTTTTATTGGTTAATGAGTAAAGAATCTTTCTTGGCCTGTGATAGGGTAAAGAAGAGCTATGCAGGGAAAACTAAATTGTCTGCTAGGAGAAAGGAAGTAGAGTCAAGAGATGGCAAGTAGCCGCCAAAGGGGAAAGATGCTAGCTGCCATCTGGAACTTTGCTGACAGGCCACGAGCTTCATGGTAAAATATAAAATAATGGAAATGGGTTAATTCTAGATGTAAGAGGTGACTAGTAGCATACTAAAGTGATTGGTCAAGCAGTGATTTACATCATATAGTTTCTGAGTGATTATTTCCAGTCTGGGAAGCCGGGAATGAACAAGTGGCCTCCCTACAACATATTAAAATTTATTTTAATAGAAAATTTCATAATACTGAGTTGAAATTAATAAGAAAAGAATGTTCAATGGACTCTGAACTGTGCAGGCTAAGGCACAATGGGTGACCACCAGTCTGACAGCATATCAATTTAGGGGAAGAGCTAGTTTCCATAGAGAGCTTATGCAAGTCATTAGTATAACCGTTATCATCCCTTTATCAAAGGAATTTTGGAAAAATTTCCTCTTAGGCAAGAGGACATCCTAAGTGGTAAATGACATATTATCTACCAGAATATTTGTATGAGGGAGACCCAGAAATAGAACAGCACAAGGATTCAAGCATAAAAATCAATAGTCTTGTGAAATATTATAGAATCTGAATCCATACTCAAAATCTGGTCAAATGAACATATAGAACTAGTTTTTATAACTAGGACACCAATTCTCAATAAAGAACATGTTGGACTTAAATAATTTAGCTTCTAGTCTCTGAATATCAAAAAGATACTGTTTACAAAAGTCTCTTCAATTTTATGTTCCCATTAAGGAAAATTTTGAGCAATTACTCAAAATTTATCTGGTGAAATAATTGAAAATACTATTGCAGTATATGGTATTGTATCAGCGCTAAAAAAGTTTCTTTATTTGACTTTAAAAATGCAACATAGATTAGAAGATGGCAGGTTTCACCTTAATGATGAATCTCAAGACTTTTAGCTGTATGTGGAAGTGTAAACAAGTCTTATACTGTAGTATGGAAGCTTCCTTTAACTTAGCATGTGCACATGCACACACACATGTATGAACTGAATCTCCTTTTATTTTATTTTTTATGTAACAGGAAAAATACAACTAATGGTTCTAAAGGAAATAATATTGTCATTAATAGTCTGTTCTGATTATCTCTACACATATTCGTTGTTGGTATATGATGTTTAACTTCACATTGTTTCATCATAAATCCTTCTTAAGGTTTTCCATTTCATCAATAAAATCAACAACATCTTCTTGTCTTGTGGCAGGACTGAAAAAAACCCAACCAAAGAAATTTAACTTTTTCTCCACATGCTGGTAGCTCAGGATGGCCGAGCTTTCTTCTATTTCTGTTGTAATCTTTGAAGCACTATATGTGTAAAATGGAAATATTACAGAGAAGAAAATTCATAGGTAACTACTTTTCACATTGAAGATGGCTGCAAAACTATAATTTGCTTGAAGTAAATTCTGATGACTTAAAACTGTCAGGGATAATTTTATGGACCATCTTAGAACAAAAAAAAATGTTGTAATTCACTTTACTCCCTGATTCACAGTCCTTATGTTAAACACAATCCATGTATGTTAGAATGCATTCAAGAGCAGTGTGAAATGTTTCCTTATATTTACATAGCACATGAAGGAAAATTGCTAGCAAAACCTAAAATGAGCTAGCAAATGGAAAAAGCATACATTCTGTTCTAGCATCAGATTTAGGTACCTGAATTATTAGTTTATTTCATGAATTATTCTACCACAACTTAGTTTTACAGAAAACTGTGATTCCTCTGTAAATTTCACAGGACAAGCTGGGCTGGTAAGTTTTAACTGTCAACTTGATATAGTAGAGAATCAGTTGAAAAGGGAGTCTTAATGAGACTTATCTTGATCAGGTTGACAAACGGGTATGTCTGTGAGGTAATTTTCTTGGTTGCTAATCGAGGAGGGAAGATCTACCATGAATGTGGACAGCACCCTGCTGTGTAATAGTAATGAAAGTTCCATGGTTAGCACACTAGAGGAAGCATAGTGCAGCTGTTTCTCTCTACCACTGACCAGGAACATAAGAGAATCAACCATCTCCAGATTCTTCTCTGTGACTTTTCTGCAATATAAACTATAGGCTGGAATTCTAATCCAAAATAAACCCTTCCCTGTGTTTCTCTTTTCACAACACAGAAATGAAACTAGAGCAGAAAAAAACTCTGAGTATATAAGTCATTTTCTGTTCCTAACATGGTGCTGTGCACATGGCATTAGTAAATTGTTGAGCAATTTTTGTAGGACAGAGTGAAACTAACACTTGGAAAAGTAAACCAAGTAACCCCAGGACTGGCAGAGCCAATGAGCCAGACCAGAACTGCAACCATCTAGCATGCACTAACTGGGTGGTAAAATTAAAAAAAGCAGTATTCCAAACTGCTCTCATATGACAGTTTGGTTCCATAACAGTAGCAGAAGCATGCAATACAGTGCCATGAGAAACACATATAACATGATAAAACTGTTGAAAAGTCCAAAGATAGTCCACTTGCTCCTGAACCAGAGCCACTGTTGGTTCAAGGTCAATATGCCCAATTGAATATGTCCATTACGATCATTTTGAATGTCCAAAGCATTGCTGACTCTTTCAGTCAGCTGGTTGACAGTCTCAGCCATCTGCACAGTTTATGAGAGAACAACTCTGGCAGCAGTAGCTGTGGTGGCAAAGGTCTGCTCTAGCTGCCTTCTGGCCCCAGCCACTCTCACTCTGGGTCCAAACCCGTGCACAGAACAGAGCAGAACTCAGGAAAGCAGGCTCCCTACTCCTGCTCCGGAACCATTGAAAGGGCCCCACTTTAACAATCTTTTAGGGAATTTGGGCATTGTCAACCTGTCTGGCTACTTCTTGCTGAGTGGGGGTGCTGCATTCTTGGGGGTATTTTACATCAACATTTTAGGGGGGCTCAGTGATTCAAACCACATAAATTTGTAATGAATCCACAGGTTCTCATCCTCTGCGGAAGACAAAAGCAGAATCTCTTTTCCAAAACATCAAATCCTTCGGCCCATATTTTAAAGTCAAAATACCTTTCTTAGCAGTTCCCAGATTCAAATGTCTTTCTCCAGTCCAGAACACAAAAGACAACACAATCAACATAATAACATACATCTGTACACATTCTATCTTTTGAGGCCCTCAATTAACCCTCTTTATTACTTCCCTACTGGCCAGTCTGCCAGAGGGAATCCCTGAGTGTCTCTGGGGATGAGCACACATACTCTTTTAATCTGCCTTGGTTTGTTCCCAGTCTGGAACATATAAACCCCCTACTGTATAAAATCTTTGGCTGTCTTCCTTGTTACTTCCGTACCTTGTAGCTTTAAGGGTTTCAGTTAATTTTTGAGGCCTTTCAATTCATCCTCCTGCTTCCTCTTTATACTTGCTAATCTTTTGGAGGATGTTCCTCAGAGTATCTTTGGGGATGAAAAAAAAAAACATGCCGGGCGTTGGTGGCGCACGCTTTTAATCCCAGCACTCGGGAGGCAGGCGGATCTCTGTGAGTTCGAGACCAGCCTGGTCTACAAGAGCTAGTTCCAGGA
>NC_022013.1:17755973-17759622 GCF_000317375.1 Microtus ochrogaster | reverse complement strand
AGTTCGAGACCAGCCTGGTCTACAAGAGCTAGTTCCAGGACAGGCTCCAAAAACCACAGAGAAACCCTGTCTCGAAAAACCAAAAAAAAAAAAAACAAACAAAAAAAAACATTACATCTTCCAATACGCTTCTCGGATGGAGTGACCTCTTTCACAAATCCTGTTGCCGTGCCAGCATGGCAACTGTAGTTCTTCTGAGCGAGGGATGTCAGGATTAACACGCAACACAACTTCAGGTTCTGCAGACAAGCCCTTTATTCCACTTTCTCACACAGTATATATAGCCCTCAGCAGGGGAGGCAAAGCCAGCAAAAGCAGGAAGCTCATCACTGTAACCCACATGGCTTAGGGGTAAACATCCTTAATAACATTGTTGAATACAACAGATTGTTCGTGGTTTTGTTCCTGTTTTCAACTAACCATAAGAGTGCAAAACAGATCAACTGGTGTGTGAAGGCCTGTCCTCTATGGACCCAACAAAGGTCTGTTACCGGGACTTAACTGGAAGCTGGATACTGATGTGGCCTCTGGTAAGTCAGGGTTTTCCACCTGAGTAGTGGTCCAGGGTAACTATCAATATATGCTTAATCTTATTGTCACTTGTATTAACAACCTTGATTATTAAACTCATGTTTTAGGAGTATATGTGTGTATGCATGTTTGTGTGTATTGAGGCACATATGTGGGCAGGTATGTGTTCATGCATGTATATGTGCATCTGAAGAACAGGACAATCTCAGCTGTCTTCATGTGATATCTACCTTGCTTTTGAGATAGTATCTCACATTGGCTGGGAAATTGTCATGTAGACTACATTGTCTGGTCTGAAGTTCCAGAACTTGTTTGTTTCTATCTGCCTAGTAACTGGCTTACAATCCGGCACCATATCTTGCTTTTTTCTTTAATTTGTTTTTTGAGGTTTGAACTCAGCTCCCATACTGGCATGTCTAGCCCTTGACTGTTTCAGCCATATTTTGTTGAATTCAAACTCTCATGCTTATGTGGCAAGCCCTTGACCAACTTAGTGATTTCCCTGATGAATATTTCCATAGCTAATGTTTCCAGGTCACTAGGAAACTACAGACATCTTGAATAATTGCCAGTTGACTCCTTCACCTGCCCATGCTACCCAGCAGAGATTGATATTGCAAACAGAGTACACAAATTCTCTCAATCAGGATATCTGTTGTTGTGATAAATGTCATGGAAAGAGCAATTTGAAGATGGAAGGATTTTCATCTTATAACTCTCCAGCCTCATTTCATTGATTAAGAGAAGTTGGGGCAGGAACCTGGAGTCAATAACTTGAAAATTGCAACTGATGCAGAGGCTGTGGAGAACCGCTGCTTACTGGCTTGTTTCTCATGGCTTACTCATCCTGATTTCTTATTAAACTCAGGACCACTTTCCCATAAATGATACCACTCATGGTGTACTGAGCCTATGATAATCATTAATCAAGAAAATTCTCCATAGAATTGCCTATAGATTGGTCTATATTATGTTATATAGGTCTATAACATGTTATGGAGACATGTTTTTTTTTTCTCAACAGGGTCACTCTTCCAAAATTATTCTAGTATGGATCAAGCTGACATAAAACTAATCACCAAAGTATTTCAATATCTGATATGTACTCTGGTTTTGTAATGCCCAAGAGGAAGTAGCTTTATTCTCTTCTGAGTATTGTACATCAGTTTTAAAACATTCTTGCTGCCAACAGAGCAAGAAACTTTGTGATGATGATCAAAGCTGGCTTCCTTTGCCGCAGTTCACCATAGTTCACTCTACATCCAAATCCCTAGCTGCCTGAAACTCTAAGCGCATCACTAGAGGCTTCTGTTCTTTTCTGACAATGACTACTACTAGAGAAGCTGCTGCAATGTCCTTTAAAATGCTGCAATGTTTGAACTTTGACAGCTCCATGTACTCTCTAATTCCTTTCCCTCTGTATGCACACTGCTTTACTTTACTGTTTCGGGCCATGTTTCCTAATTTTCACACTGAACAGGAGAGATTTCTTTATCATAGATAAGGAAAGGCATGACATATCTGACTACATTGTGCTCCAAATTGACAACTTAACCAAAGCTTTAGTAGTTAAATAGCAACCAGGCAAAATTCAGTGAGTTGGAAAATATTGTAAGTCATATCCTTTTTTTTTTTGAAAAGACTAGAAATATTTGGGGTGTTAAGTGCACAGAATTCTATGTAAACTAAGGTTTACATAGTGAAATTTATTAGTGATTTCATGAAGTAACTATCTTTAATTAATGATGAGCTGCACATGGTATAGAGGCTGAGAAAAGACTTGAATCCAGGTACTCAATTCTCAAACATATTGAACAACTGGCTATTTTTCCTATATACTTCATATATTAGTAGACTCAATGCAGTATACATTATTGATAATGGTAAGAGTAGATATAATGAGAATCAATAAGGTCATTTCTACATGATCTAACAACTAAACTGTGATGTCTTTTGAGGAAGTAGATAGTTAGATTTAATGTGTCTAAGAAGCAACTGGAAAACAGCCTTCACCCCTCCAAAGCCTGAGAAAATCCGGATGAAGGGACAGAAAAAAAAATGAAAGGAACCAGAAGTGGTGAGAAATTCTGTAGAATGTTGGCTTCTAGACATGTCATGTGTCATGAATGACTGTCTTCTGTGCTAAACAAATGCCATCTTAGCGAGTTGAGCTTCAATACCTACTTCTTGCAAACATCATTCCAGCTGAGCTTGGGTTTACATCCCAAACAGAGATGTGAAATGGAGACATGACATTTTCAGATGAGTATCTAACTGTTTCCTACCAGCTCTACTATACACCCCTGCCTTAATTGTATATAACTCGGGGAGGAGGCAGGAGAAGTTGAGACATTCATGTGGCTACAGGAAGCCTTTGTTCTTTTTTGGCTAGTAGCATGTTAACACCATTGTAAAGTACCCCTCACCTAGGCACTGTAAAGAAGACTAGCAAACTCATTGGCTCTCAAGGGTGAACTTTGGAAGAACTGTGCCTTGATTTTTCATTGTGACCTTGAGTGGACAGGGAGACATTGCTTTACGTCTCATGAACGAAGAAATTTTAGTAGCAAAATGAAGGTAGTTCTCTGAAACACAAAACAACAAAAAAGGTAGTAGGGGGCAAATGTGATCAAAATACATTATGTATGATTATTCAAATGTCATAACAAAGTCATTATTATGCATAATATATATATACTAATAAACAATTTAAAATTAATTTTGGAATTAATACTTGAGGCCACAGTGAAAGACGTTTCCACCATCAGCATTGCAAAGTAGAGCTTGTTGAGTCTAAGGTGTCATTCTGAGAGTCTCTGAATGCAGATTTCAGGTCTCAAGGAAAGACTTTCTACTGCAGAAGTTCAGTATACACATCTTCTTTTGTAATCTTGTAATCCCATCATCCTTATTACTATCACATTGCTGAAAACTACTGCCTGTACTCCCACTTAGGAGATGGAGATATTACCTTAGACAGAGACAATGAGTACCACATGGTTGTGAATCACTGAGACTGAGTAGACCACTCATAGACACTGAGTTCCACAGGGCTGTGAACCACTCATAGACACTGAGTTCCACAGGGCTGTGAACCACTCATAGACACTGAGTACCA
>NC_022013.1:17747890-17755450 GCF_000317375.1 Microtus ochrogaster | reverse complement strand
CAGGGCTGTGAACCACTCATAGACACTGAATTCCACGTGACTGTGAACCACTCATAGACACTGAGTTCCACAGGGCTGTTGAACCACTCTGACACAGGCACTGACAGCATGGCGGTGAACCCTAACAGGCACTGAGCTTTCAAAGATCATGGTATTCACAGCTGCCACTGTTTGCGGAGTTCCTCATTGTCAGCAAAAGGGTGGAATATGTGTGCAGAACTAGCCTGCTTCTCTTTTTCCAGTGTTGCTTTTAATTTTCTTAATATTCATGTAGATGAAGGTAGTGAGAGAATTCATAATAATAATTTGAATAGCATTCTAATTGGCTTTTATTGCTACTTGAGAATGGGTCAGGTTGTACATAGAATATTTAAGTTGAAATGTCGTTTCTAATACTTAATAGAATACAATTAGAGTTTTATTGATTAATTAGTGTCTACATGCAGCATTCTATTTTTCTAAAGGCCAGTAAATGCACCTGACTGTTCCCTAAATGTTAACATATTCAGATAATTATAATGGCATTATACTTGCTGTGCAGACTGTTTGAATTATTTGCTAATACTGAGATCTCAAGTTCATGGGAAGTAATTTTGAAAGGAAAAATTGTATTTAAATAACCCAAAGCAATTGTTATAGAAAATATCTCTTAAAAGTCCATTGATTTATGGCTACCAACATGCTATACCTTCCCATACAGAAACTCATTTTCCAGTGCTTTGAATGTAACACAGATGAATTGAATACAAAGGAGACTCCATAGCCAATAGGCACTGCCATATTGTAAGGTCAAAAATGCTGTTTAAATAATTCAAATGGCAGGCTAGCAGCATGAATGAGAAATGTGGACTTAAAATTCAGAGGAAGCTATCAAACAAATGGTGTTCAGTTAAATCCTGGTTCACCTGTCAGGAAGTAATGGTTTGTTATCAACTCTTTCCCACGGAAGAGTTATGCTGATGTTAAATAGGTTAGATGCAGAGGGTTTGGTCCAAGAACTTCAAAACTAGTTGTCAGATAAGTACCCCAAGAAAAGGATGTAGTGACAAGGTGGTTACGGGAACAGGATAGACGGATGATAGGTGGTAGCAGCTGGTTTAGCTGTGTTGCTATAAACCAGCTTCAGGGACATTTTTGGCAGGAAATGAGGTAATTTTCCCTCCCTGTGAAATTTGTAATGTTTGGGAGCCTAAGCCCTTGTCCATAGTCTTGAGTCTTACACATGTTTATAATAGACTAAATTCTGGTGAAATGGGCTTCTGAGAAGAATAACATCCTTTCTACTTTGAGGATGCACAAGGACTAGATACCAGAGAGAGGACAGATAAAAGCCTCAACCGTCTAGGACCAGAACTGTGGTGGCTTGACTTGGTCCACATTTTCATAAGCACATTCTTGCCTCCTTCTTTGCTATAATTAAATTCGCAATAGACCTACTTACTATTGGGCCCTACCTGGATTCTCCTTTTTCTTTTCTTTTTTTTATTGGAGCACACAAACTGAGGATCCTGGTGGGGTTGAGACCAGATGGAACTCCAAACCTCCCAATAATACCAAGATTGGAAACCCTTAACATCATAAGGAATCAAATGTGAACTTAAAGAAATTGGAAGCAGGTAAAGATATGTCATTCAGGTCAAAGTGACTGGTCAAAGCCTCCCAGCCATTTGTACTGGGTCAACAAAAAACTGAAGTTAATGATGTGTTATGACGTCCATTGTTCTGTAGGTACATGTAGATCTCAAAACTTATTCCCCCAGGATTTTGGAATGCTTTCTATTTGTTTGCAAAATTAAATAGAGAGTATTTAGTATGGAAAGTGTTTTGTTGGCTACACACAAACATGTATAAACCATTTTGTCTGTGTGCCATGAAATGTGATACATATAATTTAAATTCTTCAATAGTTTTTTTTTTTAAAGTAGCATAATCATCCTCAACTTTCATACCAAATGACAACTGGCAAGGGTAAGTAAGTGATCTGACATCATTCAGGTATGTCTAACTTCAAAGTACAGCCTCACTGAAATTACCTGAGAATAATAATTAAGAAGCTCTCTCCCCTATTTCCCAGGTGAAACTGAGTTTTCTACAGGCTGCTTACCAGTCCAGGCCTCTAATGAACTCTAGTTCTCTTTCTCTCTGTGCATATAATTGGTCAGAGTTCATTATGGAGGATTAAAAGTCCTGGTATTAGAGACTCTTCTGGAGGTAAAGCACAACCACGTAGACCTGAGTTTGATCTGTAAAAACCATAGGTAAAAATAAGGCATGGCAGCATGCATCTGCAATACCAGCAGTGTGTAGGTAAAACAGGAGGACCCTGGGGCTCACTGGTTAGCCAGTCTAATCAAACTGATAGAGATGAGCTCCAGGTATAATGAAAATTTTTGTCTCAAAAAAATAAGGTTGAGATAAATTAAAGAAGGTAGTAACTTGAATATGATTTAAACACACACACACACACAAACACACACACATATACACTTTCTTAGTTAGGATTTCTATTGCTGTAAAGAGGTAACTTAACATGACCATGGCAACTCTTAGAGAAGAAAATATTTAGCTGAGCCTGTCTTACAGTTTAGTCCTTTACCCCCCCATGGAGGGGAAGCAAGACAGCACACAAGCTGATAGTATATCCTAGTAGAGAAGGTACTGTGGTTAGAGCTGGTTATATTTCATCTGCAACAGGAAGCAGAGAAAGATGGATGAATGCTGAGGCTCAACTTAATTTATCCTTCATTCATGTCTCCCAAGTCGAAAGCTCTAGCCCATGGAAGGTATAAATGACATTTTTGTCTTCAACTGACCCAATACAGAGTTCCCTAACAGATATGCCCAGAAGACTATTTCCATAGTGATTTTTAAATCCTATAAGATTGACAGTAAAAACTGGCAATCACAGCCATGGAGCTCTAAACTATGCAGAGTAGCTCCAGCAGCATGTATTATCAGCAAATTGTCATGGTACATGCTCAGTGATTGGCCATTAAGAACACCAACTCCAGCTTTTCAGAATCTTCCTTATTCAGCACTCTGAATAGGAACTGAATTTGATATGGGTGTCTTCTCTCATTGTTCATTGTTTTATTGGATATATTGTTTATATATATATATATATATATATATATATATATATATATATATATATATATATAATGTGCCAAGTGGTAAGGGTAACTCCCACAGATCATGTACAGAAAGGCTGTAGTAGCCTATAGGACGACAATGTTGTATGATAGGGAGGTGATTGATAATGTCACTAACTGGAACCTGGACTAGATCTTTCAAAAAAAACAGGTAGTATCTGTGGGCTGGCAAAATTGTTCAGTATGTATAGGTGCTTGCCAACAAGCCTGAAAATTTGAACTCAATCCTCAGGACTTGGACTCCCACGGTGAAAGGAGACAACTGACTCACAGAGATTGTACTTTGGCATCCACATTAGTGCTATGGCACACACACACACACACACACACACACACACACACACACACACCTATACGCATATACACTCACATATGGGCACATGCACACATACATAGATAAATGCAATAAAAATTAAAATAACAAGAAGAGGACAGACAGGAAACAACCGAACTGAGAAAAATCCCAAGACTGAGAATGAGCACAAGAGGTCTCTGGCTGAGATGGCACAGCAGCTGCAGATGTGTTCTCCAAGGAAATAACAAGACCCGGTGCAGTTCTGCTTCATAACTGGATTCCTTCATAACATGGTTATATAGGCTCCACTCAATTTATTTTCTCTTCAGTTGTGGTACCTTGCTGAAGTAAAGAGAGAGTTTCTTCTCTGTCAGGATGTCCTCAAGTTTGTTTTTTGTTCATTTATACATATGTGTTCCTGAGTGTTTAATTTGTGGGTGTGTATATGTGGGTGCACACACTTGTGTCTGTGTACTTGTGTGTTCAGTGCGCATGTGAGTGTGTACATGTGTGTGAGTGTGTGTGTGTGTGTGTGTGTGTGCGTGTGTGTAAACCAAAAGTTTTCCTTAGGTTTTATTCTTTACTATCCACCTTATTTATTATTTTTAAAACGGAGCGTCTCGGTGGCTTGAAATTCACCAAGTAGAAGTGAGGCTGGCTGGCCAGCAAGCTACAGCAATCTCATTGGTTGTACTTCCCACCGCAGACCTCAGATTACAACCATGTGTTCTCATACCTCAGGTTTTACCTGGGTTCCGGGGTCTGAACTCAGGTCCTCATGCTTGTATATAGGCATATCTTTAGCCATATTCTCATGTTTAGATTAGTGTCCCCCAGAGAGAGATGCCACCAAACACAAGCTTAGTGAATGGCTAAGTGAGTTAATGGACAAAAGAGGACATTATGCCTTCTTTCTGTATGTACCTAAGTGAAAAGGGTATTGTGAGGAAAATGTCAACTTTCTTACAATGCTGAACTTTGCTGTTTACATGTATAAATATTAATAACAGGAATGCTGTGTTCGTATGCATTTCCACTCACAAAGTGTTTTGTTCCAACTAAAAATACTGCAAAATTTTATGGTCATGGGCTTGGAGCTAGATTGCAAACACTCTTATAGCTGCAAGAAGTTCCCACCTCAATGCAGAGAGGATTTGCATAAAACGATGTTGCATGACCTGTAGCTGACTGGGCTGGGCTGTCAGAACAAGAATGTTTCTCTTGCTCCTGTTTCGTGAATTCTTCCTCAGTCCTCATTAGAGTCAGGCACTTATTTCTCCACTTAAACTCTGAGCAAAGATGAGCAAGACCTTCTGCTACTAAATCTGATGACTGTCAGTATTAACAAGAAAAACAGGAAACACAAAGGCTTGACATTTTAAAAAATGCATGTATCAAAATGGTTTTCAACAACTTTGATAAGGGAATCAAGTAGCCAGGATGCTGTCATCTAGGGGTAGAACATTCTGATCATTTTGAACTCTTCTTAATCTCACAGGAGATCAGTGTCCTACTCGGTATCACCAGAGCATGTGTCTGTTTTATATTTCTTAAGATTAAGACCATGCAGTGGTCTATATCTGGGCATAATCCTGGAAGTTGTTTAATTTTTTTATTGTTTGGTTTTTCAAGAAAGACAGGGTTTCTCTATAGCTTTGCAGCCTGTCCTGGAACATGCTCTTGTAGATCAGGCTGGCCTCAAACTCACAGGGACCCGCCTGCCTCTGCCTCCAGAGTGCTGGGATTAAAGGTGTGCTCCACCAGCGCCTGCCTTAGTCCTGAAGTTCTGTCTTTTAGGTTCAGTATTTTGCATTTAATTCCCTCTGTCCATGTTGGATTGACAGTTTAGTGTTGTGTTGATTTTCATTCCCCTTGTGACTAATGATGCTGGCCACCTTCCCATGTACTTTCTTGATTGTTTCTATTATTTTCTGAAGTGTTCATAAATATTCTAATATGAATTAGTTTGGTGATCTTTTCCTCTTAAAAAAATTTGTTTGTATCTTTATGTTTGTTTCTGCCTGCGTCTGTGTGTATGTATACCTGAGTGTGGAGGCCTGTGGAGTGAAGAAGACATGAAATCATCAGGAGGTGGAGTTTAGGTTCACAACATCCTGACATGGGTGCAGGGAGCTAGATTTCCCATCATCTGCATGTGCAGAAATCAGTCTAAGCCAGTGAGCAATCTTTCCAGTCCCACCTTCCCTTTATCGATTGGTAGAAATTCTGTATTCTGGACATGAATTCGTTTTTATATGTATTGCATTGTAAATATGTTTTCTGGGCCTATGGTTTGACTTTTCTTTTAAATATCTGTTTTCTATTTATTGTGTATATGTGTTCGTGTGTGTGTGTGTGTGTGTGTGTGTGTGTGTGCAATACATGTGAATCCATGTATGTTCAAGGGAGGCCATAGGTCAATCATGTTTGTCTTCCTCAATCACCCCCAAACCTCTTGTTTAATTGATACAGGGTCTCTCATTTTTAACTGGAGCTCATCACTTTATTTGGGATAGCTGTCCAGCAATCCCTCTGCTTCTCCAGTGCTGAGATGAAAAGCACAAAGTACCAAGCCAGCTTTTTTCTCTTTTAATTCAAGTTCCAGGCTTTTCAGCAAGCCCTTTACTGGGTAAGTTATCTCACCACCTCTGAATAGCAGCCTTTGGATGTCCATGACTTTTGCTTTGGTTAAGGTATAGCTCAACACTTATTTTTCAGCTCCAGTTACACAATTTGAGCCTTTTAGGCAGTTCACTCACCCCAGACTGTGCTAACACTGCCCAGTCTTCTTAAACATGCTTGCTTCCACTTTCACAGCCACACTGTGAATTTTTGGTGTGGGGTGACGTGAGCAGATTTATATTTTTATACACATTCGTCTCGTTCCAATATGATTTGTTACGAAGATTACCTTCTCGAATAAATGAATTACTTCCCTGGTATAAAATAAAAAAACAGACACAACTGCAATTAATAATTTTATGCTCTAAAATCTCTTCCAAATGCATCCATGTTTGGAGTTGGTAGAGTCTTGTCCCTCACTGCCTATTTGTCCTTCTTTCTAAGAAGCACATCCCGAGAGACAATGAGCCCCTTGGCTCATTTTTGTCAAAACTGTTTTGGCTCCTACTTTTTTTGTCTTTTAGATTTTTATTTTTATTTTAGAATCTACTTCTCAACTTTTACAAACACCAGCTTCATATCCATTAAGGAGAATATTTATTAATTTTCCAACTTT
Source organism: Microtus ochrogaster (assembly GCF_000317375.1). Classification (NCBI taxonomy): domain Eukaryota; kingdom Metazoa; phylum Chordata; class Mammalia; order Rodentia; family Cricetidae; genus Microtus; species Microtus ochrogaster. The sequence goes on along the minus strand of NC_022013.1, from coordinate 17,748,765 downwards.
CTTTAGAACCTTAAGTGAAGGGTGAGACGTGCAATTATTCTTTAATAGACATGGAAGTAAATATTTCATATATGTAGGTTCTGTAAAATCTTCTTTGTTTTTTCCTACATTGTTCTTTTCTTAATTAAACCTGATCCCTCAGCCCCAACTGGCTAGTTTTAATTGTTCTACAAAACAAGTGTTCACTTCAACGGTTCTTGTCTCTCATTATTTATAGCTGAATATTTAGTTTTACAAGAAACCAGGATTATTAAAAACAGCACACACAATGTCTGGTAGAGTCTCTGGTTCACCATCTGTAATATCAGCATTTTCTTCTACATTTTCTCAGAAAAATCTTCTGAGCTCTGACCACTCAGTGGTTTTCGCATTCCAAAGTTCAAAGGCCACCATATTTCTTCCCAAAATGTTGTTCATCTCTGTCACAGGACAACTAGTCCACTCCTAGTGCAAATTCCCAACTTAATTGGGGTTTCTACTGCAGTCATAGAACACTGTGATAAAAAGTCATGTGAGGAGGACAGGGTTGGTTTTGCTTGTGCTCTCACATCTTGAACAGTTCTTTATTGAAGGAATTCAAGGCAGGAATTCATGACAGGAATTCAGGGCAGGAAGTGAAGAAGAAGCCATAGAGAATTGCTGGTTACTGTCTTGGTCTCCATGGCTTTCTCAGCCTTTCTTATTTTAATGTGCAGGACCACTTGCCCAAGTACAACACAGCCCATTAAGAGTTAGACCCTCCCCGGGAAGTGGTGGCACACGCCTTTAATCCCAGACCTTGGAAGGCAGAGGCAGGCGGATCTCTGTGAGTTCGAGACCAGCCTGGTCTACAAGAGCTAGTTCCAGGACAGGCTCCAAAACTGCAGAGAAACCCT
>NC_022013.1:17740405-17747790 GCF_000317375.1 Microtus ochrogaster | reverse complement strand
AAAAAAAAAGAGTTGTTAGACCCTCCACTTTAATTATTAATGAAGAAAATGCCTTATAACCCAGTCTTGTCCCACTTCATAGGTGATTCTAGATTGGATTAAGTGGACACAAAACCAGCAACTGTATCCACTTTCTTCAAGAAGTTTTAAGTCTGCTATGTTTTTTTTTAAGATTTATTTATTTATTATGTATACAACTTCCTCTCTCCATGTTGCCCACACACCAGAGGAGGGCACCAGATTTCATTACAGATGGTTGTGAGCCACCATTTGGTTGCTGGGAATTGAACTCAGATCCTATGGGAGAGCAGCCAGTGCTCTTAACCACTGAGCCATCTCTCCAGCCTTAAGTCTGCTAGGTTTTGTTTAAGGAGGGCAACATTTTATACCAGCTTCTTAGATGCATTTATCTTGCTTTATTGACATGTTATGTCTATTGATACGAGTTTTCTATTTCCCTTTTCCTGGCTCATGGCAACTGTAATTCCATTGTCTGATATTATGTTCTTTTTTATTTATTTATTTATTAAAGATTTCTGTCTCTTCCCTGCCACTGCCTCCCATTTCCCTCCGCCTCCCCCAATCAAATCCCCCTCCCTCGTCAGCCCAAAGAGCAATCACGGTTCCCTGACCTGTGGGAAGTCCAAGGAACCCCCACCTCCATCCAGGTCTAGTAAGGTGAGCATCCAAACTGCCTAGGCTCCCACAAAGCCAGTACGTGCAGTAGGATCAAAAACCCATTGCCATTGTTCTTGAGTTCTCAGTAGTCCTCATTGTCTGCTATGTTCAGCGAGTCCAGTTTTATCCCAGGCTTTTTCAGATCCAGGCCAGCTGGCCTTGGAGAGTTCCCGATAGAACATCCCCATGTTCTCAGTGTGTGGGTGCACCCCTTGCGGTCCTGAATTCCATGCTCGTGTTCTCTCTCCTTCTGCTCCTGATTTGGACCTTGAGATTTCTGTCCGGTGCTCCAATGTGGGTCTCTGTCTCTGTCTCCTTTCATCGCCTGTTGAAGGTTAATATTCAGGAGGATGCCTATATGTTTTTCTTTGGGTTCTCCTTCTTATTTAGCTTCTCTAGGATCACTAATTATAGGCTCAATGTCCTTTGTTTATGGCTAGAAACCAAATATGAGTGAGTACATCCCATGTTCCTCTTTTTGGTTCTGGTTTACCTCACTCAGGATAGTGTTTTCTATTTCCATCCATTTTCATGCAAAATTCAAGAAGTCCTTTTTTTACTGCTGAGTAGTACTCTAATATGTATATATTCCATACTTTCTTCATCCATTCTTCCATTGAAGGGCATCTAGGTTGTTTCCAGGTTCTGGCTATAACAAACAATGCTGCTATGAACATAGTAGAGCATATACTTTTGTTGTATGATAAGGCCTCTCTTGGGTATATTCCCAAGAGTGGTATTGCTGGGTCCAGGGGTAAGTTGATTCTGAATTTCCTGAGAAACTGCCACACTGTTTTCCAAAGTGGTTGCACAAGTTCGCATTCCCACCAGCGAAAGGGGTACACTCATCCATTGCTGGTGGGAATGCAAACTTGTGATATTATGTTCTTGACTACTTTAGTTGACTCCTGCTAGCAGAAATAGATACATTTGCTTTTCAATGCCTGGATTACTTCACATGGTTACTTAGGGTTACAGCATTAGTGTGTGCTACATTTTTACTACCCTTTCATATATTGACAGATTCTATGTTTCTTTCCTGATTTTAGTTTATACAAAGGATAAAGCAATGAGCATGGGAATATTCTTTTCAGAGTGGGGATTTCTGTTCTTCTGAAAATTTAAGAAGGGGTAGGATTGCTGAGTTCCAAGGCACTCTTATGTCTTATGAGGTGTTTTTTTAAAGGTGATTGTTTCATTTTATTCTTTATTTTTTAGCACATATATCTATCTTTGTTGTACCTGCTTGGTGTGCTGTCTTGTTGTGTGTATATGTTTGTGTGCATGTGGGCGGGTGTGGGTGTGTAGGTGTGTCTTTGTGTGCATATGCAGGAGAGAGGTTGAGGTTGAGTGTCTTCCACAGTTACACTTTATTTTAATTAATGAAGTGCAGTTGATTTCTGACTGAACCTGAGTCTTGTACCTTGTAGCTATCTTGCCCTGGGGATTCTGATTTTGCTCCAGAACATATAGATTACTATCAGGCCACCATTATTGTCTTTTATGTGAGTGCACTGCTGGGGATTCATACTCTGGTCCTCAAACTTGTACAGCAAGTGATTTAAATAAGGTGCCACCTGCACAACCCTCTTTATTTCTTTATTTTGATAATTAATATTGATGCAGTTCCCAAAAATTTAAAGCAATCTTGAACAAACAAAATAAACCCTGTTATAGTCACACATTGCTGAATTTGCTTGTTGGTATTCAGTAAAAGATTTTATTACATTTACTCCTATTCAGAAAGTTTATTAGTCTATCATTTCCTTTTCTGATAATGATGGGCATAGCTTGCTTTAACAGGAAGGTTCTGACTCAAGCTTCTTTCAGGACAAGGAGTGTGCAGACTCTGTCCAGGGATGGTATTAGCATTCATTTTACAACCTGCATGATTATCATTACTGATTGAAAGCATATTTTCAATTTTGAGTTCACTTTTTATGAAACAAATGGCTGTTTAGATTTTCCAATTCAGTTATAATTTTTAAGTTAACTTTTAGTCAGTTTCATGATTTATGTTTCTAGAATAATTTGTCATTCAAGTTGTCACCTTTATAAGAATCACAAAAGGTATTTGTGACTTTTTCCTGTTATGATATAGAATACATGGAGATGCGTGTCCTGAACCTTATGAGTGACAAACTTTTTGCTTATGGAAAAGAAGTGCTGTTTTGCTTTGGAATTTTCAATTATAAATATTTTTAAAACATCAACTTTAAACTTAATTTGCCTGCTTTAGTTTTTCCTGACATCTGATTTTATTTTTATTTTGTTTTTCCACTTTAAGCTTAGCATGCTTTCATTTTCTAACTGTTTAGGAGGAAAATACAGACAAACAACTTTTAAACATTTCTCTTTTTGTAACTTAATTTCTTTTTCTTTTTTTTTTTTTTTTTTTTTGGTTTTTTGAGACAGGGTTTCTCTGTGGCTTTGGAGCCTGTCCTGGAACTAGCTCTGTAGACCAGGCTGGTCTCGAACTCACAGAGATCCACCTGCCTCTGCCTCCCGAGTGCTGGGATTAAAGGTGTGTGCCACCATCGCCAGGCAAGTAAATTAATTTCTTAAACCAAAAAAAAAAAATTAAGAAAAACTTACTTTACTGATTCCCATTAATAAAATTTTTGTCCTTAGTTGAACATAAGTCAAAAATTCCTCAGTGACAACACAACATTGAGAAGAAATTCCCAAACATTTAGATAAACTTTTTTTTTTTTTTTTTGAGAAAGGGTTTCTCTGTGTTACACCTGTGGCTGTCACTGTGTAGACCAGGTTAACCTCAAACTCACCAACCTCTGCCTCCTGAGTACTGAGATTAAAGTATTATACTTGGTTTTTAAAGGATTTATTTTATCATCTTATTGTAAGTATATATAGATACATACACATAGATATATATTCATGTGTGTGTAAGTGAATGTTGTTAGCCTCTGTGGCCCTAAACGGAGTTGTATTTCCCTAGGACTGGAATTTTGGCAGTTTTGAGCAATCTGACATGGGCTCTGGGAAATGAACACAGGTCCTCTGCAAGAGAAGCACTCACTTTTCACTGCTGAGCCATCAGGGCAGCCCCTCCTTGTATTGATGCGTTAAAGATTTATTTTAATTGACTCACATGTCACCTGTTTGAGTAAAAATTCTAGGTAATACCTATTGTTATAATAATTATTTACCCAGTCTAGTGTTTGCAGAATCTTATTGGGTTAACTTTGCTAAGAGTATAGTTCATGTCATCTACTTCCTTACTGATTCTCTTCTTGTTCCATTGGCTGATAAGAGATGAATGTTAAAAACAGCCTTGAGGTCAAGATTTGCTTTAGGCTATTTAACTCAATATCTTGGAGCTATAACATTCAAGTTATTTTTAATATGCCATAAGAACTGAAAGTTATGTTCTAACAGTTGATGGAGTTTTCATTCACCCTCACTGAGAAGAATCACTCATACTATTATGTTGCTTAAACATAACAAATCAGATGGAGTTTTAAATTTTTCTAATAATTCTTAGAAGGTTAATAATTCCAAACAAATAAAAGAATAACATATTAAACCAATGTGATCCAAATCAGTAGCATCCAATTAACAACTTGAATTACCTCATGTTACCATGGCCATATGTTGAAATAAGAGCGGTGGTGCTGCGTCCCCAGCACCCTGCCGCCCGCATGGCTAGCTTAGCTTATTCCCCGAAATAATTACATGGAAACTGTATTCTTTTAAATACTGCCTGGCCCCATTAGTTCCAGCCTTTTATTGGCTAGCTCTTACATATTAATCTAACCCATTTCTATTAATCTTTGTAGCCCACGAGCTGGCTTACCAGGAATGATCTTAACCTGCTTCTGTCTGGAGTGGGGGAATCATGGCGACTCACTGACTCAGCTTCTTTCTCCCAGCCTTCTGTTCTGTTTACTCCACCCACTTAAGGGTTGGCCTATCAAGGGGCCTAGGCAGTTTCTTTATTAATAAGAAATCACTCCCACATCAGCCAAAATTGGCTCTGATAGTGTGGAGATATAATCTCTGGTTCTGGCCTCTCTTTAGTTGGTTATTGTATTTTGAATCCAATAATACTTATGAAGATGTCTGTTTTACTGTGTGTCCATCATTGCTCTAACAACTGTGTTGTTGCCTAGTTAAGAATAAATATTTTCTGAAGTTAACCAACATTATCCAACAGATGAGTTTTACACACCAATTTTAATGAACGTTAATTTGAAATCTTTATATTTGATCATTATCTCCTTTCCATATTGTGGAGGATTTTTTAAGTCCATTGATATGAAGACAATTAAAAATTTTCTTCCCCGAGAGTTAGAACACCCTATAATCTAGCAGAACAGGTTCCAGCTTTGATGGATACAGCTCCCTGAACCCCATAGCATGGAGCCACCATAGGCTTCCTGGAATCTACTGAAAACTGCCTAAAATAGAGATGAGAGTTTGGTGTTCTGTGTTCAGATGTCATCTAGTATCAAAGGCCTTCATTCTGTTCTCTGTGAGCTATCGTTGACAGGCTAAGGAATAGGAAATAGATTACTCACATTACCCCTACATACACAAAGATGAAACAGTCAAGAAAGGAAAGGGAGCTAGCTGAAGTCATCACTTAGAATGTCCAGGGTTCCCTGACAATGGCTGAAGCTACACAGCTATGCTTACGTAATTATGCCTGTGGTAAGAATTTGAATAGTCTTTAGAGACACCAAACAGAGCATGTGTGAGTTCTGCTTGGTCTAGCTGAAGCTAATGTCAGAGTTATAGTGATACTAAAATCTGCCTTAAATGAAATTATTCAAGGGTTTGGGATCATAAAACACCTCTTTATATGCTTCTATTAGTTTTTAAGACATGACTGGAGACTGATAAGAGAATTTAGTACATCATTTTCTATATTGGTTCAACCTGAAAAAAAAGAGTCATTGGGAAGCATAATGGGATTTATCTACAAACAATTAGCAATACCATTTATCTTTTCATCGTATTATATACAGTAGATTTCAGTATGACATTTTATACATCTCTATAATATATTTAAATTTTATTATGATTATTTCTTTATGTGTGTAGGGGAACACATGTAAAACCCAGTGTATGTGTAGACATCAGTAGAAACTTAGGGAATCTGTTTTCTCTTTCCACCATGTGGGTCCTGGGCTTCAAGTGCAGGTAATGATTGATGGCAGATAGCTTCCAATCCTTCCTAAGCCATCTTGCTGCCCCATGATGGATCTTAATCATGGTTATAGTCCCTCACCCTTTCTAGTCCCCTTCCCATTTTCTGATCCACTTTTCCCACTAGTTTTCTTTACTTGTATTTTTATGAAATATGCCCTAGTGTGTTCATCAGTGTGTTCATCAGTGTTATTCAGGGAGAATGGATGAGGGTGACTTACAGAAGCATAGGATTTCAGGGCTACAAAGGCAAAGAAAATGGGTCAGTACAATTGAGTTTTCTGGTTGGACTTCTCTGTGAAGTTGTTGTCCTTACTGTTTGTTAAAGCCTAAAGTTTCTCAGAACAGACTGACTGAGGGGAAACAGGAGAATGAGAAAGATCGGGGTGATTTGAAATCCATAGCAGGAAATGTAATTCACTAGTTGTATTCTAAAACCTGTATCCTCAATTCACTGATTCTTACACTGTTTGCAAGAATGTCCCTCAGAGGCATGGACATGTGCATAGATGAGGGACAGAATATCCAGCTCTTTGAGGCAAGGAGAGTAGCCAGGGCTTTTGTGAACAATGGAAGCAAGTCATTGGGCCAAACACACTCGCAAGGAGCTACAGATTAGCTACTGCCCTTCTATTCTACACACTCAACAGAGTGCTCTCTTATGGCCAACCTAACTGAAAACAGGAAAAGTTAGCCAACAAGCAGAGTTTAGCATGACAAAGTTGACACATAACAAAGCCATTAGGTCGAGGGTTAGGGAGATGGTTCAGTATCATGGTTGTTATGCAAGCATGACGATATGAATTTCATCTCGAACACTTACAAAATGCAAGCAGGATGTAAACCGTAGCATTTTGGAGGTAGTTATAGGCATTCCCTGGGGTTCATTGACCAGCCAGCTTAGCTTAGTAGAAAGCTGAGAGTCAGTGAAGAGACACTGTTTCAAAACAACAAAACAAAACAAAATAACAAAAAACAAGGTAAACAGTGCTTGAGAAATACCTGAGGTTGATCTCTGCCACATACATGTAAATGTATACCAATACACTCACATACATACACACACACACAGACACACACACACACAGACACACACACACACACACTTTAATGTCAAAATTAATAAGGTGCCAACTACCAACATTTAGTCCTATCAATAATTTCACATTAAATTCTGATAAAAATATTACATTCAAGGCATTATGATATGCATGGGATGTGGTAGAGGTGGAGGTTCTGAATCTTGCATTTTCATTAGGATTTGATTTTAACCAATTTTTAGTACTATAATGCCAAATAGCTTTACTTCAGTGAAAATACTTTTAATAAAAATTGGGATCTTGGGGGTGGGGTGGGATGGGTGTAGGGGGAGATGGGGAGAGAAAAGGGAGAAGGGGAGGATGGGGGGAACGTGGGGAAAAAGGAGGATTGGGATAAAGGAAGGTTTGATAGGAGAGCACGGAAGCACAATTCTTAGTTAAGAGAGCCACCTTAGGGTTGGCAAGAGACTTGAACCTAGAGTGGCTCCCAGGAGC
>NC_022013.1:17728173-17739947 GCF_000317375.1 Microtus ochrogaster | reverse complement strand
GGAGAGGGAGGGGGAAGGAGTGGGGGGAGGGGGAGAAGGGTGGGAGGAGGGGGAGAAGGGTGGGAGGAGTGGGAGGGAAATGGGAGGCTGGGAGGAGGCAGAAACTTGTTTTCTTTCCTTTTCTCAATAAAAAAAATAAAATAAAATATGATTCAGAAATAAAAAAATATCCTTTCATAATCTTTATATTTATACTTTATTTTCAATGCACATATGTGTACATATATGTATGTATGTATATATATATATGTGTGTGTGTGTGTGTGTGTGTGTGTGCCATGCATATTTTTTATGTGTGCACATGAGTGTGGGGGGGTATGCTAACATCTATGTGTCCTGAAGAATGCAGAGGCCAGAGATCAAGGCTAGGTGTCTTCTTTAATCTCTGTTCTTCTAATGACTTTTGGCGATTTCTCACTGAATGTAGAGCTCATGAATTCAGTTCGACTGGCTGATAATTGTATTACAGGCATTATACTGTCTTTGCCTCCCCAGCAGTAGGATTACAGGCATGTACTATTTTACCCAGGTCTTTGAATGATGCTAGGGTTCTGAATGCAGGTACAACAAGCATTGTACCCAGTGATCCATGTCCCTATTCCCAAAGCCTGGGTCAGAATCCTATTATAATGTGGTCATATAATGGTTTGGAGAAATTTTTCTATTTTCACTATTGCCATGAACACAAAAGAAAGGCAATTATAACAATCATGGTTTCAATTAGAAATGTCAGAGATTACAGGCATCCTGTTTGAAAAGGTAACTGCTTCCCTTCTTCAAACCAGCATTAATTCAGACAATAAACTCAGAAAGCAATTAGAGCTTTGCTCTTTGCGGGGTAAAGCAACAAGGGCTGGTAGCAGAATTAAATTTGGGATCCCCCAGAAGGAAACCTTGAATCCCAGTAAATAATAACATGCTGATGGGAAGTATGTGATCAGCATCTGGAGAATGGGAGAAGCAGCATCATTTCTGGGGCTTTGCTGAGGAATGAGACTGTCTATCTTCCTTCTTTCAATTACCTCTGCAGCCTGAGGAACTGGAGGTCATAGCCACTTGCTCTTGTTTGCATGATGAATAATGAGTAAATTCCTATATTTTGCTGGAGGTTGTCAGGGGTTATTTGTACACTTCCTTGCTTAAAACTGAACAATGGCACCAAACACTCCAACAGTTGTGCAAAGAGAATAGTAAACAAAAATTAGTCTAGTAAGGTCAGGCAAGTTTTATGGAATTTGAGCCTGGTGTCTGTTCTCCCCTGAGATTTTCTGGCTGTTGTGATCATTTTAAAAGAAACACTGATCACCCACTTGCATACTACTTTTTCTGTTTTTAGTTTTACAGCAATCTTCTACCCCAGGGAAGGGTAACTGGCTCAGTGGATAAAGTGCTTGCTTTGTAAACAGGGTGACCTGGGTTTGACCCCGTGCCCTTACAAAAACTGAGCATGGTGATGTCCATCGTTAATGACAATGTTGGCATGGCAGAGCCAAGAGGGTCCTGGAGACTCTCTGGAAAGGCAGTCTAGACAACCCAGTGGGACCCAGGTTTAATGAGAGACCACGGTTGAAGAAAATAGGATGAGAAACAATAGAAAACGACACCCAGTGTCAACTTCTGCCTTATACACAATGTATGTACAGGTAAACATAGCCCTCACACATACACAGATGCATATTACACACACACACACACACACACACACACACACATATACATACATACATACACACACAGGTTGGGCTGATATCCTATCCATACATAGGTATGCTGTAGGAATTATATATTTTTTTCTTTTCCTTTTTTAAAAGAAAATAAACTACCGTTCTTATTATAGATACCCAGTTCATGTTACCACACCCTCTTCTCCTCTCATTCTGCCCACTTACCCCCCCACACCCCATCTACTCCACAGAGAGTGTAAGACACATTCCTTTGGGGAAAGGTCCAAGGCTCTCCCTACTATATCTAGGCTGAGCAAGGTATCTATCCAAAGAGAATAGGTTCCCAAAAAGCCAGTACAAACAGTTGTAATAAATCCTGGTGCAATCCCAGTGCCCCCTCACTCGATCTCAGCCATGCAACAGTCAACCACATTCAGAGGGACTTCTTTCCTCCTATGCTTGTTCCTTCACAATCCGGATGGAGTTGGTGAGCTCCCATTAGCTCAGGTAAACTGCTTCCGTGGGTGTCCCAATCATGTTCTTGATCATTTTTCTCATATTCTCACTCCTCCCTCTCTTCAACTGTACTTTGGAAGCTCAGTCCAGTGCTCCAATGCTGGTCTCTGCCTTTGTTTCCATCAGTATCTGGATGAAGGTTCTATGGTGATATTTAAGATATCCATCAGTCTGATTACAGGGCAAGATCAGTTTGGGCACCTGCTCCTCTATTGCTTAGGGTTTTAGGTGGGGTCATTCTTATAGATTCCTGGGAAATTCTCTAGAACCAGGTTTTCTGCTAAACCCATAATGCCTCCCTCCATCAAGATATCTTTTTCCTTACTCTTATCTCTGCCTTTCCTCCCTCTCAACTATCCAATTCCCTCAAGTTCTGCTCACCCCTCCCCTTCTCCCCTCCTCATCCTCTTCTACTGTCCCTTCTCCCTTCCCACTCCTTTGTTCCCAATTTTGTCAGGTGATCTTGTCTATTTCAACTTTCCAGATGAACCTATATATGTTTTTCTTAGAGTTCACCTTTTTACTTAGCTTCTCTAGGATAATGAACTATAGGCTCAATATCCTAACCCAATTAAAAAATGGGGTACGGAATTAAATAGAGAATTCTCAACAGAAGAATCTCAAACGACCAAAAGACACTTAAAGAAATGTTGAACAAATTTAGCCATCAGGGAAATACAGAGGAGAGGATGCCTGAACTGGCCTTATCCCATAGCCACACTGATGAATATCTTGCATATCACCATAGAACCTTCATCTGGTGATAGATGGAGATAGAGACAGAGACCCACATTGGAGCACTGGACTGAGCTCCCAAGGTCCAAGTGAGGAGCAGAAGGAGGGAGAACATGAGCAAGGAAGTCAGGACCGTGGGGAGTGCATCCACCCATGGAGACAGTGGGACTGATCTAATGGGAGCTCATCAAGGTCAGCTGGACTGGGACTGAAGGAGCATGTGATCAAACTGAACTCTCTGAATGTGGCTGACAATGAGAGCTGACTGAGAAGTCAATGATAATGGCACTGGGTTTTGATTCTATTGCATGTACTGGTTTTTTGGGAACCTAGTCTGTTTGGATGCACACCTTCCTAGACCTGGATGGAGGGGGGAGGACCTTGGACTTCGCACAGGTCAAGGAACCCTGACTGCTCTTTGGACTGGAAAAAGAGGGGGAGGGGGAATGGGGGAAGGGGGAGGGAAATGGGAGGAGGGGAGAAGGTAAAAATTTTTAATAATAATAATAAAGAAAAAATAAATAAAATATTATAGTGATGGTATAAGAGGAAATGTTAAACTAATCAAAATGCATTTGAATTTCACAAAAAAATAAATGTTCAACAACCTTAGCCATCAGGGAAATGCAAATCAAAACAACTCTGAGACACCATCTTATACCTCTCAGAATGGCTAAGATCAAAAATACCAATGATAGTTTATGTTGGAGAAGATGTGGAATAACAGGAACACTCATCCATTGCTCGTGGGAATACAAACTTGTACATCTACTTTGGAAATAAATATGGAGGCTTCTCAGAAAATTGGTAATCAACCTACCTCTGGATCCAGGAATACCAATCTTGGGCATATACTTAAAGACACATGTTCAAAGAAGCATTATTTGGAATAGCCAGAAACTGGAAACAACCTAGATGCCCCTCAACCAAAGAATGGATAAAGACAATGTGACACATTTACACATTAGAGTACTGCTCAATTGTAAAAAAAAAAAAAAAGACGTCTTGGATTTTGCATGCAAATGGATGGATAAAACTAGAAAACACCATCATGAGGTAACCCAGACTCAAAAAGATGAATGTGTTATTTACTAACTCATAAGTGGCTACTAGCTATAAACAAAAGAAGTACATATTTTTGTGTGTATTATCATTTCTGTGGTATATAGGTTGCTCAGGACATAAGAGATAAGCCTCCTGCTACTCTCATCAGAGGTGTTGGTCTGGTTAGGTGAGTCTCTTAAATATGATGGCAGACACTCATGTCTAGATATGCAGCAGGAAGGAAGCCTGAATTATCTGAATAAGGCTTGTTGAGCCCAGTAGTCCTCTGTGTCATAGGGCAAGAAACTTAATCTCTGTTGGGAGCAATAAGGTGACAGCAGAGATTTGTCAAAGTGAGACATAAGGACCACCAGCTCATATGCAAGATAGAGCAGGGTATTCTGTAATCCACCACCTTGGGAAACAATTGGTAGTTTAAGTTCTCAACTGTGTGGTATAGGCACAGGACACCATATTGCAAAATTGGTGTGTTATCTTTTGGGGTTACTTCCCCCCCAGAAGTAGTCTTTTATCCCACAGACTGTACAAAGACAGCTTTGCATGTCCCTATGGCTTTCAAGCATTCTGTGACTTATATCTTTAAGTACTGTCCTCTACATCCTGATTCCTGATTGCTGATTGCTACTTTCTGAAGTATTGTTACATGTTTTGGATGTTGACTTATACCTTCTCCTTATAAGAAAGCCGTTCCTTATCAAAACTCTTTTCTTTTACATTTACAAAGACATCTTCCTATAAGCAAATGATACTTCCTCTTTTTAAAAAGTTATGTGTATGTTTTTATATCTCTGTGTGTTTTTTGTGCATATGAGTGCAGTGCCTTAAGAGGCAAAAAGAAACCATTGGATTCCCTGGAAATCGGTAAGCACTTTCTCCATGCCTCCTGCCTCTACTCCTAACCTATATTCCTTCAAGGATGGACTGTAATCAGGATTTGTTAGTCAAAAAAGCCCTTTATCCTCCAAGTTGCTTTTGGTCATGGTGTTTATCATAAGAAAAGAGAACCAAATTAAGATATTATTTAAACATGTTAATATGAACTTCTTCCAATTTATTCATTTATTAAAAAAGAAAAGGAAGGAAGGATGGATGGATGGAAAGAAATTGGGGGGCCGGAGGAAAGAATGAAGAGAAGAAATAGGGAGCGTGGAAATAAATAAGGAAGGAAAGGAGGAAGCAAGGAGGGAGGGAGGGAGGACAGATCCCTGCATTTTATAGTAGAGACACTGTTTCAAAATAACACATTCCCCTCAGAACCCTTAAACTAGGAGAAATAGAACTGGACACTAAAAGCCACTCATGGTTTCCTGGTTCTTCTTAATAGCCACTTTGAGTTGAGAAGAGGCTAAATATTCCTCCTGGGATAACTCCACTGATTTATTCAAGGAGGACAAGTCTGTTCCCAATGATGGAACTTTCCTATTACGCTCCAATTGCTCTGTGAAGATGGACCTTGGCTGTCTAGCACGCAGGTTCTCAGAGCGGGGAGCAATAATGTAGCTGATTTCCTCCAGTTAACTTAGGAGAGACTGGAAGCTAGGAGCACCGTGTTGCAGGCACTTGTTAAGCCAAGAGCTCCTAAATGAAGTGGGGGATTTAAAACATTAAGAGTAAGTTTTGGGTTCCCTGCCCTGTGGAAAGTCCAAGGTCCTCCCCGTGCAATTTAGCTATGGAAACAAAATAATGTTGTTTTCAATGTGGTAGAAACATTCTATATTGCTATTTTAGTGCTCAATAAACTGATTTAAACAACTACGTTCAATCAAAGGTTTTCAACACTTTAGCTGGCTTTTTTCCTCCATTAGTAAAGTTCTGCAAAATACATGACAGATGTGGAAACATTCTAATAGTTATCAATATTTAACAAACAGATCTCAAAGTCATAGCTCAATACTTTAACTGAGATCAAGGAGAAGCAAATTTCTTGATTCCCTAGTGAAGACAAAGGTTCTCTAGCACCAGAGTTAACATTACAAAAAAAAAAAAAAAAAAAAAAAAAAAAAAAAAAAAAAAAAAAACCCTGCCAGGTGTGCCAGGTACTATTTCATGAATGCAAGAACAAAAGAAAGCAAACAACAACAACAAACTGTGGGAGGTAGCCTGGTTAATGGAGAGAAGGCAAGGTCCCAAATTCTGGTCCCAAATGAATTCAGTAACTTACTAATAATTGGGCATGACTGCTGGTTCTGTCACAGCAAGGTCGCCTTCTGCTCACATGCTGAAGCACTTGGAGAGTGCTTATTATTGGACATCATAGAATTAAAAGTGAACAAGACCATTGAAAACAGATAATGGAAGACATAAACACACGTAGAAAACTGTAACAGATGGACAGAGAGATTGCTCACTGAGTAAGAACGTTTGATTACTGTACAGCCATGAATACCAGAGTGTGTATCCCAGTACCTATCCACCTGGGCATCTGGCAAATGCCTGTAACCCTAATTCTAGGAAAAGCCTGCTTGCCAACCAGGGCCATGGTGAAGCTCATGCCCAGACTGCTACAAAGTGCCGTGTTTGTCTCTGTGGGACTACCCCAACCAGGTTATGTGTTACATTAAAGGCTACAAGAATGCTCATGGTCTGACCTGCCACCTATAGTCATGTTGGTATCTGAGGGACATGATGTCATGGGAGCCATGCCAAGCTGAGTGGCCTGCACTGCCCCCTGGGTCCACAATGATGCTTGAACCTGAGCAGAAGCTAAGGACCATGTTTGGGTCCAAGCATCAAGGATCTATGTTGATGCCAAAGGCTTGTGTTGTCCCCAAAGGCCACGTGGATGCTGAGTGTCTAGTCCTGCTAGTATGCAAGGGCCATGCTGCCGCTGTTGTCATATTGATCTGAGTGGCTTCTGTTGCAACCTGGGCCATGATGGCACCCAGGTTTGAGCTGAGGCTAAGGGACATATCTGTGTCTATTGGTCCTATTGCAACTGAGATCTGTGTTGATTTCTATTGTCCATGTTACTACTGGGGGCCATAGGAATCAGTCATGTTGGGATCTAAGGGCTGTGCTGAGCTTATACTGTCCTTTTCTGGCTCTGGAAGACCTTGCTCAATAACACAGACAAAGAAGAGCTGGCTCTTCCCCAAACTCCCAGGGACAAGAACTGATCAGAACAGCTATTATTCAGGGCTTTGAGTTGACCCACCACAGCATCTACTCTATCTATGACCTGTCTGCGTGTGTGATGGGACTTGTCAGGCAAAATTATAGCTGCAGGATCTCCATGACTCAGAGCAACAGCAGGATATCCGAGAGTAGGTTCACTGAGATTTAAGTATTGATGATATACCAGAAGCCAGAGGTTTTGAATCAGACCAACAATTCATGATAATGAACATTCACAGGTAAATCTGAGTGGACAGAAAAAGTATACGGCATGACAAACTGCAGCTCCCAACGCCCTGAAACAAATAAAGAGGTGTTAGAGAGGGGGAAAGGTGGGTGAGTGAAGTGGATTCCTTTTCTTTTCTTTTTAGTTATTTTTTAAAAATTTTTTTGGGGGGGCGGGCGATGGTGGCGCATGCCTTTAATCCCAGCACTCGGGAGGCAGAGGCAGGCGGATCTCTGTGAGTTCGAGACCAGCCTGGTCTACAGAGCTAGTTCCAGGACAGGCTCCAAAGCCACAGCGAAACCCTGTCTCGAAAAACCAAAAAAAAAAAAAAAGCAAAAAAATTTTTTGGGGGGAGGTACTTCTGGAGTGAGGGACAGATGCAGAAGAACTGAGAAAAAAGGTGGGATTGGGGTGCATGAAGTAAAATTCCCAAATAATTAATAAAAATTCATGTTTTTAAAAAAGAAACAGTATTGAGTCTCTAAAGTAAAAAAAAAAAAAAAAAAAACCTAGCATGCAGAGTCAGGGGTTCCTCATAATAGTTTGTGCTGTTCCTTCTTCCACACAGATTCCAGAGTTTGACAGGAGGTGTCTATAGTAAATTTTAGTCATTTTAAAGATCCTATGCCTGTATCAAGAATTCTTTGTAAGTCTATACCATTCTCATTTAGGATCAGTCTTCACAGTTTGACCAACTCAATTAAGACACTCCTTCACAGACTTGTCCAGAGATTTGTCTCTTTGGTGAGTCTGTATCACTGGTTCTCAATCTTCTTAATGCTAACAGTTCCTCATGTTTCTCATGTTGTAGTGACCCACAACCATAAAATTATTTTCACTGATACTTCATAACTGTAATTTTGCTACTGTCATGAATTATAACACCACACCTCTGTTTTCCAATGGTCTCAGGCAACCCCTATGAATGGGTTATTTAACCCCCAAAGGGGACAAAACCCACACTAGAGAGCTACTATTCTAGATCCTATCAAGTTATCATCATTATTAAGCACCACAGCCTGGCTGAAGTGTGAGAGAGAGAAGTGGTGGTGGTGAGCAAGGGTCTATCATAGGACAGGAAACTAGAGCTAATTACAGTAGAGGCAGGTGAAACAGACTGGGATGAATGCCAAGAACCCCATGCAGCACCAGGTGGTATCCATGCTTCTAAGCAGAGATGTGTGGTCCCCACTGTCTCTGTTTAATGAGAAAAAAATGTAGAAACCCAAGGTAGCTTCTAAGGAAGTACAGAGGCATGTGTGTTTTGGAGAACCACACACGTGGCATATGTTTAATTATTGAACCAGTTGAAACAAAGAAGATGACTGTTTTGGTTATCATTTCACTACCTTAGTATCTGAAAATTATTGGACAAAACAATAATAGACGTATAAAGAGCAGAAATAAAAATTCTTAAACAAGTTAAGCAATTGCATGAAAATTAAATTAATTGGTACCACTTCTAGGCAGCAAACTAAAGTACTGATTACTGTGTATCACATGGCTTACATGAGGAATGGATAAATTTATTAACCACTACTAATAGCTTTAATTACTGTAACAGCAACATTTCATGAATTCCAAAATGTTCAGCTCTGAGAAACTCTTTATTATATTTGACATGCTTGATCTACATGAAGTTTTCTGTTGTTAATCAGTAAAAAAGATGACTTTGTTTGCAAATTCTGAAGCAAAAATCAAAGAAACATTAGAAGAAGTCAAGAGGTAGCTGGCTAAGAGCTGAACTCCACTGGATCATAGTCATTTAGAAAGAATTAACTGTGAACTTAACACAACAAGCTGGTGCAGGAGAATTGTCTGTATTCTGTCAATCATGTTTTAAATAAACACTGATTGGCCAGGCAGCCATCAAAGTCATGGCTTTAATCCTCTCCATAAAGACTCATGTGGTCAGAAAAAAAGAAATATACAGTAAAAAGAGATTCAAAGACAAAGAAAACCTCTAAATGGTTTATAGTGTGTTAAAAATATATACAGGCTTGAAGAAAAGGTTAAAGTCCTTAAAATAAAAAAGAAAGAGAGTAGTTGGGTGTAGTGGTACCACCTTTAATCACAACACTTGGGAGACAGAGGTAGACTGATCTCTGTGACTTCAAGTTATGGTAATATACACCTTTAATCCCAGCACTGGGAGGCAGAGGCAGGCAGATCTCTGTGAGTTCAAGGACAGCCTGGTTAAGAGAGGGAGTTCCAGGACAAAGATACAGAGAGAAACTGTCTCAAAAAGCCAGAAGTTAAAAGTAAAAATAAAAGAAATAGAAACAAGTTAAAAACTATGCACAAATTCACAAATATTGTTTATAAATAATTGTTTTTGTTTAAATGAGGTTAATTGTAAGTGATTAATGGTCACAATTAATTTCTATAAATGTTAGGAGGATATTATATAGAGATGAATCTTTGCATTGGTATGCATCTTGGTCTATTTATACAAATGTAATGTTTCTGTTATACTGTGCATATATGTTTTTGCTCTTGTTTAAGTTATTGTGTTTGTGAAGCTCGTTTAAAATATAATGTGTATCTAAAATATACAGATTAATAGAGAGTCATCTATAGTAGCCAAATTTTTGGTTATGTTAGTTAGGTTTTATAGATGTTCAGAGATATATTTCAGAGGAATAGGTATTCTTCATCACTCCAAAGACCTACAGAATATGACATTTAAAATATTTTAAGAACTTAAACTTTTATTTTCAGTGAGACATTTCTGCTTCTCGAAGCACCAATTACTTTAAAGACGTTGATGGGCATTGAAGAAACTCATTATGAAGAATCTCATTTGCTATTTGGGCAAGAAACTTCTCTTGCCTGGACTGCTTGAATGTATGCTATACAAACTGGACATACAGGATGCACAGAAAAGTTACTGTTGAACATTCCAAAAGATGGGATGGTCCTTCAGGGTTCCTGCTTCACAGAAGGAACTGCTAGACATTATTAGGATACAGAAGAAAGTGACCTGAAAAGATGGGCAAAGCAGTCTTCCACATTTTATGCTTTATGGAAAAGTCTGTCAGACACTATGGGCCTTTAGGCTGAAGATGGATACCCCAATATTACATAAGAACTTTGGGTGACTGTCCAGGCAACAAGATGCCTCTGTCAGTTCTAAAGTTTAGGAAGGGCCGGGCGGTGGTGGCACACGCCTTTAATCCCAGGACTCGGGAGGCAGAGGCAGGCTGATCTCTTTGAGTTCGAGACCAGCCTGGTCTACAAGAGCTAGTTCCAGGACAGGCTCCAAAGCCACAGAGAAACCCTGTCTTGAAAAACAAAAATAAATAAATAAATAAAATAAAATAAATAAAGTTTAGGAAGTTGCTTACAATGTACTTCCTGTTTACTTAGGTAATCGTATATCCATCTGGGGTTTTTGAAGAGTTGAACACAGGTAGTTGTAGATTTCCTTATTTATGATAAAAGATAAATTAGAAATGAAACATTAGACTCACAAAGATAAAATAGATGATAGTATATTTTCTTTAATTTTGTCAGTGATAAATAGAATAAATATTGTAACTGTAATTCTTTCTTGAACCTGATTTGCTATATGTAATTTTACTATCTTAAAGTTAAAACCTTCATTTTTATTTAGAAAGAAAATGGGAGATTTCCCCTCTGCATGCTATGAATATGTTTTATTCTATTGGTTAATAAAGAGGCTGCTTCAGCCTATAGAAGGGCAAAAATAAACATGCTGAATGAGATATATAGAGAGAATAGATGGAGTCATGAAGAATCCATGTAGCTGTCAAAGTGGTAACATAATGGCACTGGTAAGCCACAGCTTAGTGGCAATACACACATTAATAGAAATAGGTTAATTTAAGATGTAAGATTTAGCTAGAAATATGCATAAGCTATTGGCCAACAGTGTAGCAATTAATTTCCCCTTGTGTGATTATTTCAGGTTTGAGCAGCTGGGAAACAAATAAACAGTCTTTACCTGCAAGAGATAGATAATTCCTAGATCTCTGCTATTCCAGCCATTGTTAAGTTCAGGTAATACATGGGTATATCAATGTTCCTTCAAATGACTAGAAAACCAGGTTTATAAAGACAGGAAGTGCTCTAAGTGAGGTCCACATTGAGCTATTTCTAGAACCAAGTAGTACACTAACAACAGCAACAACAGCTGGAAACACCAACCATCTGCTTGTTTCACATGCATTGCATAGGACTTCCGCTGTAAGACAAACTCGGTGTGTATTGACAAATGAGTGCAGTCTAAGTCTTTCAGTGTACGTGTTAGATATACTTCAGTTAATTAACAATGGGCTTCTTATTATTTACATTTATAAATTCTTGTGCCTACTAAATGCATTAAAATTTAAGTATACTGCTATGAACATAGTTGAACAAATGCTCTTGTCATATGATAGGGCATCTCTTGGGTATATTCCCAAGAGTGGTATTGCTGGGTCCAGGGGTAG
>NC_022013.1:17725623-17726908 GCF_000317375.1 Microtus ochrogaster | reverse complement strand
AGCCTAGCCAGTTTGGATGTTCACCTTCCTAGACATGGACGGAGGGGGGAGGACCTTGGACTTTCCACAGGGCAGAGAACCCTGACTGCTCTTTGAACTGGAGGTGTGGGGGGAGGGGGAGAAGGGAGGGGGAGAGCAGTGGGGGGAGGGGGAGAAGGGTGGTAGGAGGGGGAGGGAAATGAGAGGTTGGGAGGAGGATGAAACATTTTTTTCCTTTTCTCAATAAAAAAAAGAAATTCTAGCTCTACAATCTTAATCAAACAAAACAATTATATGAACATATGAAAGGAATCCTTCTGCCAAAGAAAAATTAATTTCAGTAGAATTATAGATAAAAATAACATTTTATCTTGTTATGTATGATTGTATTGCAAGACAAACTAAAATCTTTAATTGATGAAAATGTACACACAGACATAGAGATGCTGTAAAGTAATATTTATTTCAGTTGTAAATAAATATTAATATCAGTTATACAGAAAAAAATAAAGAAAAAAATCAAAAGTCTCTCAATTGTGAGATACTATAGGATAAAATTTAAAAGTAAGTTAAATATAAGATATATATATTTCAAAAGGGAAGAACTAGGGCACATAGCAAAAGCAAACTCCAACAATGTAATCATGCAATGTCCACTATCAGGGACTCATTCATGATCTTCTGAGCTCCTCCAAAAAATCTGGTTATTCTCAGGCTCTGCCATTTGCAGCCCACACTTTTGGCATTCACCCTACGGTACTGACATCTCCAAAATGCTGGGTTCATCACCCGCAACAATGCTTTACTTTCATTAATAGCCTCTACTTGTTCAAAGCCTCAATTTTCCCCATAATTTCTTTAATCCTTGGACTTCCATAGATAATTTGGCTGCACTTTCACCAGTGGCATCTCATGGCTTCTCACAGTGTCAAGCCTCAGCTGCTCTCCATGAAACTTTCATGCCTTGAAAGCTAGTACTTTGTGGGAGACTCTAACGTTTGACCAAACTTGGGTTATAGCATCAGGTACAATCATGGCTGTCACTGAATACTGCCTGCATGGTCTGACTCTAAGGATACAGTTCCCAGAAGATTTCAGCTCATTGATGTTGGTACCTTCTTAATTGCCATTGATATCCCAGCTCCAGCTAGAATATCAATGTTTTCAGTAAAGTATTTGTTTTATGTTTCTGGTATTTTGTTAATCATAGCTGATTCTCAGCCCCAGCAAAAGAAAGAGAAAGAGAGAGAGAGAGAAAGAGAGAGAGAGAGAGAGAGAGAGAGAGAGAGAGAGAGAGAGAGAGAGA
>NC_022013.1:17710646-17725523 GCF_000317375.1 Microtus ochrogaster | reverse complement strand
AGAGAGAGAGAGAGAGAGAGAGAGAGAGAGAGAGAGAGAGAGAGAGAGAACCACAAATTCTCAACTACAAATAATTAATGGACCTGATGGAGTCATTAAGGGACTGTCAACTTTCCTATGAAATTTCACAAACTGGACTCATTGTCTGCATTGTTCTTAACATTCTTATCTTCCAAGCTCTTGGGGATATTTTCCTTCTGTTGGGTGGTATTGTTCAGCCTTGCTATGATGGTTTTTCTTCAACTTATTTTATTTAGTTTGGTTCTAGAAGCCTTTTTTTTCTATTGAAAGACATCAAGGAAGTGGACACAGAGGGAAGGGGAGGTAGAGAGGAACTGGGAGAAGCAGAGTGAAGGTACATTTTAATTAAGATATATAGTGTGAGAAAAGGATCTTTTTTTAATAAAAGAAAAACACACTAGAAGGAATGTATTTAAGAAATACCAAAGACTAGTAAACAATAGACATCTTAAGAATGTAAAAGAGAAATGAAGATTCATACAAAGGTAAAACGCTAGTTTTACATCAGATAATGATACCATCAAGAATAAAAGATAAAATAGTTAACACAGCCAAAAAAGAAAAAAAAGGATAATTTTCATTCTATCACAAATGTAATATTTAGTTTTGGCTTAAATATTAATTGAAAGAATCTATATGAAGAAATTAGTACGTCCTTAGGGTATAATAAACTCTCAGTAAATCACATGTAGGAGTAGTAAAAAATAATATGTAAGGTCAGACTTGAGAAAGCTACAGGGAAGTTGGGGAAAATGAAAGAGTCAAGGGCCATTTAGAAGTTGTACTATTTAGAATTCTATTGCTCTCACACACTTCCTGACAAGAAGGTACTTAAGGATAGAAGATTTTATTTTAACTCACAGTTGGAGGATACTCCCCATCATGGCAGGGAAGGCATGAGACTGGGAGCTTCAGGTTTTGGTCACAATACATCACAATCAGAAATAAGTGAGCAGACAAGAATTAAGGTATTTTGGGGAGATGGCTCAGCCATTGAGGACACTTGCTGCTCTTTCAGGAGACCCAGTTTTGCTTCTCAGTACCCACATATTAGGTCACAAACATTTATAACAGCAGTTCCAGAAGACTCAACACTTTCTCCTGCCTTTGTGAGTACCAGGCATACATATGGTATACATGTAGGCAATGTCCCCCTCCCCAATCCAAACAAACAAATAAATGCATATACAGAAGAAGTATAGCCAGGTTATAGCCTCATATTCCTAGCTCCCAATTAGCCTCTTCCTTTAATATGGCTCAGTTTTTAAAGCAACCACACTATTTCAAGCAACACTACCAACTGAAGAAAAATTATTCAAACTCATGTGCCTGTTGGGAACAATTCATATTTGAAGCAAAACAGAAATTAAGCTTCCTTCTCCTGTATCTTCCCCTCTGTGGTTGGAAGGGGAAGAAGGGATCTAGCGTTGTTCTGTCACTCTCTCGGGAAGTGATAAATAGAGTTGGTGTGAGGGATCCACTTCCTAAGGGGAATAGGATTAACTTGTTCAGGAACTTGAGATTTCAGCTGTTTGCTTCATGATCTAGCACAGATGTGAAACAACAGTCGGGCTTTTGGAAACTGTTTCTAAGTTATGGTAAAATGCAATAATAATACGTAATATTAACCTCTGGTCTCAAAATGCACATACATGCACATGAAAATACACACACATGTACACATATATGAAATAATCTACCTGCATATGCATGCATGCACATGAAGATGCATGCACATTTTCACACATGTACTCATGAACATATACATACTACACACACATACACAGTCACTAGTCTGTGTATTGGGGTTTTGTATGTATATATGGCAAAATCTAATTTGATTTCAGTGTAGATTTAGCTAGTAAATATGAAGGGTTACTCGAGGAGGGTACATTTAAACAGGGCTTTAGAAGTATTTAAACACAGAAGAAGGTAAGGCATTAGGTGATGATTAGTAACACACTCAACAGGACAGGATTCAAAAGGTTCTTGGAGAGCTGAAAACTCACTCCTCTAACTCACTGGGTTTTACTTATGAGTGAAAAGAACTTTATCTGTTTTTTTTGTCTTGTTTAGCTTCATTCAGAAATGTTTTGTTGGTTTCTAGTCCTTACTTACAAGAGATAATGTTTTCTAGTATCTGTATGTGAATATCCATGTGTATGTGTGTGCGTGCATGCACACACCATGTGATGTTTGGGCACATGTGGGTACTACAGCACATATTCATGTCTGCATGTGGAGGCAAGACGTTATTACCATTTATT
This sequence comes from Microtus ochrogaster, assembly GCF_000317375.1. Taxonomy (NCBI): domain Eukaryota; kingdom Metazoa; phylum Chordata; class Mammalia; order Rodentia; family Cricetidae; genus Microtus; species Microtus ochrogaster. The sequence continues at coordinate 17,723,235 of NC_022013.1, read as the reverse complement.
TTTCCTCAACCACTTTCTAACATAGCTTTTGAGGCAGAATTCTGAGTTTACAAATTTGGCTAAATGCTGAACTGGCTGGTCAGAGAGCTATAAGCGTTTTCTGTTTCTGCCTCCCAGGTTCTCAGATTGTAGGTATGTGGCAACACATCTGGCATTTTTTATGTGGGTTCTTGGGATTAAATTCAGGTCCTTATTTCTTGTCCAATACTTTACCAACTGAAGCATTCTCTCATTCTCTGTTACATCTCACTTTGAATTGTCTTTTGGGGACTTTGGTATCAAAATAACACTATTCTCCAAAGAAATTAGAAATCATTTTTTTGTTTCTGGAAATCTAGATTGTGTAGCACCATTCTGTGGGCAGAGATCCTGAACTCCCTAGTAAATCTGCTTCCTACCTGTTATAATCTAGACAGCTGCTTCATACTCTTTCTTTCTTAGCATTAATGGACTGTACCCTCAAACTGATCACAAAGGATGCGTGATCAAAAACACACCCTTCCTCACTTAAGTTACGTTTGGCAGGCGTTCTTTCACAACAAGGAAAGCAACAAATTCTCTAGACACAATGTACTCATGACATTCTTTCCCATTCTTTCTTTCTACCTCTCTATTGAGGAACAGTAAATGAATTCTCAGCTGTTCCTACTGCCATACCTTTGCTCTGCCATCATAGATGCTCATGCTCTGGGCCATAAGTCACATTTAAACCTTGCTTTTATGAGTTGTTTTCTCATAATGTCTTATCACAGCAATGGAAAATAAACTAAGCCCCTCCTTTTGTTCAATGAAGTGCTTGAAAACTTAGCTTTTTTTCAATCCTTAGACATCTATAACTTTATGAATGTAAACATTAAAATTAAGATTTCTTATTGGCTAGAATCTTGGGAATCTTGGTTGGATCTTCTTCAGAATTAGAGATTAGAAAGCTTTCTCTACCATGATGTCTTAGTTCTAAGTAAAATTGGCTATGTAATTTAGGGGACCCAGTGTGAAAGAAAAATGCAAGACTCTTGCTTCAAACCTTATGAGAAAGTTTGAGAAGATATCTTGAAGGGAAAAGAAATTATGATGAAGCCATCAGGATCCAATTCCATACACCCAGAACCCATATTTATATCTAGGCAATTTCAATGCACAGCTGTAATCCCAGTGCAGCAGGGCAGAGACGGAGAGGTTCCAGAAGTTCAGCATCCAGCAAGACCATCTTACAGTGAACTCCAATATTGGTGAGAAACCCTGCCTCAAAATGAACATTAAAGTAGAAACAAGGAAAATTGACTCAGTCACTAAAGCTTGGCTCATGACCAAACGTCAAAAAAGATAGAGAGAAACTGATAAAGATATCCAGCATAGACTTCTGACCTTCATAGACACACATGTGGATGAGCATGCTTGCACTTGTATTTATCCACACACACATGCTCACACATATAAAAGATTTGAAAAATGAAGAATGTCAGAGTAAAGACTGGTGGGCATTGCTTTTATGAGATGCTCTCTTTTGATTGGACATAAAGGCCACTACATATGACGAAACACATACCCAACACTATTACAGGAACCAAAGACATGTACATAGATAGTCAGCGGCCCTACCTTAGAACCAAATATTCTGCAAAATAGACCATGTATTAAAAAGAACTCCTAATAAGACATAGCTATGCTCAAAGATCAGAGCCTTTCTCATCCATCATAAGAGAAATTTTACTAGAAGTAGATGAAAATTAACATCAATGTTGAGAAAATAAGAGATGGTGAAGAGCTCAACTCCAAACAAAACATATGCATCACACCCCTTTCCTCAAACCTTGGAGATCTTCTACCACAACCCTTGGAGATTTACTAGGAAGGAAACAAAAATAAAACAGTAAGATCCAGAGGTAGTGAATAACATCAAAGAAACTGTTTTCAGACAAAAGTTAGAATTTAAACAAAATGAATTCATAGCAATTTTACCACCATTTAGAAAGCCATAACAAACTGGAGACAGACATAATCCCATCATAGTTAGGATAGGTAGACATGAAGTCCCACTACTATCTGAGGAGCTATTGACAAAGATACTGGGGGGGGGGAAAGCCAGTTTTCTCCGATACAGTGACAATTGGTATATTGATCACATGGCAGGGAAAGTCTCACTTCCAAGAATATCTGGATAACATAAACTTGACTCAATGGAGAAGCAGAGACAAAATGAAGATATTTCAAAGGTGTGGGAAGGTTTGGAAGAGTGGTTATAGGATTTGTGTGATGAGAAGTGAATATGCTAAGCAAATTACAGGAAATCCTCAAGGAATAAATGAAAATATTGCTTTTATAATGTTTAATGAAGATTTAACAAAAATGTAATAGACCAATTTTTTGTGATAGAAAGAGAGGAAAAAAATCAAGACACAAAACACCAAGTGACTAAACAGCAGAAATGATAGGAATTATTGTCTTTAAAGGAGATTTGAAGTGGTGAATAAGAGACAGTATCTCAAAGGTATCTGGCACCTGAAGAGTGAATGCTTTTGAGACATCCATAGCTTCTAATTTTACATTTGGTGAAGGTAAACTAGATGTACATGCTTCTTTTCTGTATGAATTTCACAAGTTTCCTTTCTATACATACCAGACTTCTTTGACTAGATAAAACCCTCTTTGATTGAAAAATATGGTAGTCAGATCATAAGTCTGGGTCACACTGGGAATATATCTGATTAATAAAATCAGTTGATCCTGGTACTTTCAGGAGATGCTCATTAACTATAGAGCTCTAGGTGATGTTTTACATCTTCAAGGTTCCCTAAAACTTTACCACTTCTGACAGTATTTACTGGTTGCTTTAAAAATCAGCTTCTGTGGCAATTATTGCTGTCTAAATGAACTTGTTCCACACACGATTTCATTAGCACTCAGTTATTAAAGGGAATGGTCTGTCCAGCAATGAACTGGAAAAAGCCATAGCTACTTTAAGACATGGCAGACTGCATCAATTCTGATGGTAACAAAGGCAGAGTTGGTCAATAATATGAGCTCCAAATTCATTATCATGCAGAAGAGAAGATAAATCAAAATCAGATTTATTTTTCTTAGCCATTTTGTGGTGTTTTCCAGAAGGCTCATGAATGATGCTATATCTTGGTAGCACTGTAACTGTAATGGAAAATATAGACCTGGGGCAGAACAGAGGAATAAGTTCTTTAAAGTTTTGTTTTTTTCTATGGGAATGAATCAGTTTTATATTTTAGCAAATAGCATGTTTGGAAGTACACAGGCCTAGCTTTCCTTACCTCAACTTACTGACATTTCTGCCTCCTTTCCATGTTATTCACCACTGAGCAAAGATGATAGATGATAGATAGATAGATAGATAGATAGATAGATAGATAGATAGATGATAGACAAATGATAGATATGTAATAGTAGAAAAATAGATGATAGACTATGGATAAAACTGATGGATATAAACAGAGTTAGACAATATTAGAGGATACTTAGAGAGACAGAAAGGTAAATAATAGAAGATAGATATGTAAATAGTCAGATGATTGGCACATAGATTATCAAGATATGATTAGTAAATCAATAAAGCTGACTTCTCATATCTCAAATTTTGGGGTAGTATCATCCAAATTAAGAATGGTTTTGCCATCTTAATTAACCAGTCTAGAAAGTTGCCCACAATTATGGCCAGAAACTGTTTCATGGGTAATTAATTCTAGATTTTACCAAATGGATGTCCAATTTAACCACCATATGCAATATAGCGTCCCCTTAGAATTTACTTTCTAGTAAAGAATAACAGTGACAATGGTAGCGCAGTCAGAATTTCTTAAGACTTATGCTTCAGTGTATAGTACTAAACACAAATAATGACAATTTTTTAAAATGACAAATTTTATATGAAGATTTTTAGCAGGCCAGAGTATGGCCAACATGGTACTGGCAGGTCTTGCCCACACCCATTCCCTTCTCTCCATCTCTAAAAACATTAGATTATATTGCCAAAGCTAGTCTCCAGAGTCTATTCCCTTATTTGGCAACTTTTGTGTCCTAAGGCTTACCACCAAGGTCCAACCATCAATTATTTAAGCACAGTAAACAAAAGCCCTCCTTGACTTCCCTAAATAACATGCCTAATCAAGATTAAAGAACTCATCCAAACATGAGGTTTCTCCCTTTCCCGTTATTAACTGCCCTTTGCCTATGGGCCACTTCTGTCTCTTCCCTTTCTAGAGGCAGTCTTTTATCCCTAGGGGCTAATATGTCTTCCCATTCTTCCTTGCTCCTTTTCCTTTCTCCCTTGTCCTCCGCCTCATACATTTGTTTTTTATTCACTGCCCTTTGTCCATCTGTGGCAAATAAACCTCTTTTCTGCTGAGAACTTGGTTTTGATTTGTCTGGGCCTAGTCTTTCAATGTATGTCCAATGTTCACACATGATCACACAGATACACTCCCATGCCAGCAAAGCTAACTCTACAAGTCTTAGGGAAACCAACCAATGATTAAAAGGGGCACTGTAATGTTGAAATGACAACTACTCCTTCTGTCTTTTCTCTCAATAAGAATAAACTTTGAGTTGCAGTATGTAACATGACTACTGTTGAAAATGAATAAACTCATGCTGCATAAATAGATGATAAGTGTCTGAATTTACTTTACAGGTGGCCAACCATTCTGACCCATCTCATTTGTACCTAGGGTTTCTAGAGAAGCACTTAAGTACTACTGATCTTCACATTTGGTAAGATAAAGAAAAGCTGAAACACCAGTGACGGGAACTGTGAATAAAGAATTGCAAAAAGTGGATACAGTTTATTCCAAAGCCCGTTAGCTAGTAGGAGAAAATGTAGTGACATTTCATTTGCATTTTAATAAATGAAGTTTGCTTGAGGATCAGAACAGTGAAACAGCCATATTGACTAGCCTAAGATTCCAGTCAGCAAGGACACACTAGCCTGCTACAGAAACCAGGAAGTAGTTGTGCATGCCCCTAACTCAGGATTATAAAATGGGAGAATACAGCACTCAGTCTCATTCTGAGATTCACAGAGGCAGGATTGCCATTTTTGGACTGAAGTATAGGAAAGAACCAGTAGCTGGCTGTTTTGCTTTTATAACCATCGAGATGAACCCCAACTTGTTTTTCTGAATTTTTATTAAATGTGTTTCAAGAAAATTCCATCTCCTATGACTTTCTAGGTTCATTTGTTTCACGAATGTGGTGTGACTGTGGTCCCTTCATCTTCATCTTCAGTGCACTGCAGTAGTTCATCACTTCAGTAAATTATAGTCTGCCCTATAGGTGGAGGACACTCGCTTGTTTCTCGATCGCCCAGACCTGAAATAATCACACAGAAGTTGTATTAATTACAACACTCTTTGGCCTATTAGCTCAACCATCATATTAGGCAACTCTTAACCCATTTCTATTAATCTGTGTATCACCAGGAGGCTCATGGTTTGCCAGTAAGGTTCTCTGGCAACTGTCACCTTTGGCAGCTACCTGGTGTCTACTTGACTCTGTCTACTCTTTCTCTATACATCTCTGTTCAGATTTCCTTCCTGGCTTTACTTTATTAAGTCATTGGCCAAAAGCATCTTCTTTATTAACCAATGGCAATAAAACATATTCAGAGCATACATCACCCTCCCACATCACTGCCCAAAGCACTAAGTTTATTATTTTAGCTTCTTTTCCTTTTGCTTCAAAAAAAATGCCCAACAAAAGCAACTTAAAGTAAAGGTTTATCTAGCTTACATTTCCATATATGATCCATTTGATATATAAGTCAAAACATCAGGAGCTTGAAGCAGTTAGTCATGTTATATTCATGATCAGGAAACAAAGAGAGATGTATGAATTCCGAAATTTTTCCATTATATTCAGTCTAAGATCCCATTGAAGGAACTGTCCTGTCTATGATTAAATGGATTTTCCTATGTCAATTAATAGTGTAAGCAGTATAATTTTCCACTGGCATGCTCAGACCTCTGTCTTCTGGATGTTTCTAGATTCTGTTAAGGGGACACTATCATTATCACAATTCTTTAGATTCAGCTTTCAGGAGTTGAAAACATTTGTGTGGTTTCATGGAAATAGTGCTTGTTTGCTTGTCTGCTCCTCCTCTGCCTCCCTAACTCTTTTTTTCCCTTTGGCTTTTTCTAGTAAAACTGTGGTGTATGTGTGTGTGTGTGTGTGTGTGTGTGTGTGTGTGTGTGTGTGTGCAGATGCATGTGTAAGTGTGGATGGAATCCAGAATTCCATGTTGGGAATCTTTAATCATTTTCCAGTTCATGTTTTTTAACCAACAATACAATTATATTTATTTTATGTGAATATGTGTATGTGTTTCTGTGTGCATGTCTAATTTTGAGTATTTCTTATTGTGTGTAAGTTTTGTGTCAAGTTTCTATGTCTAAGTATGTATTTGTGTCTCTGTGTATCTATGTGGATGCATTCTTCTATATGAAGAATTTCCTTGATTTTGGCATTCAAGTTGCTTCAAGTTTATATTGCATTCCTCACCCAAAACCTCCTGATGTGGTTCTAATGATTTGCCTGGTCCAGAGTTTCTCTGTTAGAAACTTAATCTCATCGCAGTAGCACTCATGCATGTGCCAAATGGGAGAAATTTAAGTTCTAAGGGCTCGAACCTCATAAATTATCATTGCAGCGTTATAGCTTGGTGTGTGTTCTTTCCTGCTCTTTCCCCTACTCTAACCGTTCTTGTTCTCCCATCTCCTGCATAAAGACAGAGATTCCTTTCTCCTCTTTTACCTTTCACTAAGTGAGGATTTACCAAAACATACCCACATAAGATACTGGTACTTCCAACATGGATTTCCAAGCCTACAAAAATATGAAAGAATACATTAATATTCTGTCTAAAAACTGGTAAAAACTAAAAATTGCTCTGATAATTTCTTGCCAAGTGTGATACCTTCTTATCACACCCTCTTTCTCTTCCCTCCTGTCAGTCTTCTTCCCCTCCAGTCCCTTTTCACACTCCGGAGGTTTTGTTTTGTTTTGTGACGCCCTGAGTTGAACCATGGCTATTTGTGTGACCATGGGTTAGGAACTATCTTTTGGAGCTGGTAGGGTAACTGGACAGTACACTAAGGAAGGCAAAGCCTACTCATCCCTCACAATCCATTAGTAGTCAGTAATTCAATGGGGAGAGGTAAGGCTCCACTAGTCCTTCCAAGACACATGGTTGGCTCTTGAGAGGTCCACTCTTGTGCAGGATCAGTACCTGTAGGTACTGTAAGTTCACATTTGCAGTGTCTGTATGATGCCCAGAAGAAGGAATTTTGCAACTCTTTCCCCTTCGCTCACAAGGAAACCAGTCTTAGCTATTCTGCAGCAGAATATAGACAAACTCTTGCTCAGCGGCTTAAATAAGCAGTTTGTTATAAGTCACTGGATATCATATTTGAAAGGTTGTTTTGATGTTCTTCTTAAAACAATGTGCTGTTTGCTGTAAGTCTTTTTTTTTTACCATAGTAAGAATTGCCTATATATACTAACCTATGTGTGGACTATATAATTACAGATATTTATACATACATACCATACTTACATATATAAACACACAGTAGGGCACATATATGATAAATATGGAGATCTGGGAATAATCATTTCTGTAACCAACTGTGTGATTGAAGCATGTTATGTTCAACATGCTTACTGATTTCTCCAACTATAACCCTTTCTCTCACAGATCCTTCTTGCTTCCCTCCTTTGTTTATTTCTCCAAACTAGATCCCTGGTGTCTGTCCTTCTCCACTGGAGGATTTAACTGAACAGTCTCAGCTTCAGGTGGATAATTGTAACAAGATTATTAATCTGTGTCTGTGTGGTAAATACCTTTATTAAGTAGAACATAGTGTTTGGGTATAACTTCTTTTGTTTTCAGATGTAAAAACTATACAGTAATGACAAATTTCAATACGTTTTCTTTCCATACTTTTGCAACATTTTGTTATATCTTCATGTATGTGTGCATGCACATGTGTGTGTATACATACACATATAGCAACATGTGTATGCAGTTGTACCTGTGCGTACTCAGGTTTCTGGATACCAGAGTTCAAGTCCAGGTGCATTCCTCTGTAGTAATAGGAGCTGCGGGGCTGCGTCCCCAGCACCCCGGCTGCCTCTGGCTAGCTTTACCCGAAATAATTACACGGACACCGCATTCTTTCAATCACTGCTTGGCTCTTTAGCTCCAGCCCTTTTCTCGGCTAACTCTCGCACCTGGACTAGCCCATTTCTAATCATCTGTGTGTAGCACCCCAAGGTGCACTTACCGGGAAGATTCTAGCCTACATCCATCCTGGGTCGGAACTTCATCGCGTGTGCCTCAGAGAGCAGAGCTCTCGCCTCTGCCCGCAAGAGTGGAGCATCGTGTCTCTCTGAGGCGTCTGCCCCTGAGAGGAGAGCTGTCGAGTCTCTGAGCTCACTTCCTCTTCCTCCCAGAGTTCTGTTCCGTTCACTCCTCCCACCTACGTTCTAACCTATCAGGGCAAGCAGCTTCTTTATTTAATCAACCAATGACCTTCCTCCATCATTCCTCTGTCTCTCTCCACCTTGAATTTTGAGACAGAGTCAGTTTGACCTGGACCATGTGATTCAGTTAAGTTGACTTGCCAGCCCAAGAAATTCAGGTCTCTACATCCTCAGTGCTAATATTATAAGCTATTGCATTGTAAAAATTAGTTTCAATCTAAAATATATGTTTGAGCTATCACATTTTTAAAATTAGTTTCTAGAATTGAACTCTCATCTTGATGATTTCACAGCACACACATCACCTACTGCTATCTCTGCAGCCCACATGTTGATAGATTTTCACGTCATATTTGACATGCCATCCCGTAATTCTCTGGCCTCCTAAACCACTTGCAAATTTACATCCATTATGGTTCATTCATTACTTATAACATTTTATTTCTTTTGACAAATGCCATATATTATCTGTTCACAATTATGAAACCATAGAGAGCTGCTGCTGCGTTTTTCTGGTCAGTCTCTCTACCCATGATCCTGCCTAACATCCGTCATTCCTCCTGTTCTATGTTTTCTCCCCTTTCACTTTTCCAAATGTTATTTGGATTATAGGAATCACAGAGTATGCAACAATGTTAAATTGCTTTCTTTTTCTTTAATACCCTTAATAAGATTCATTAGCATATTCCATGAAGTCGAGCATCACAATCTTTTTATCAAGATGCAATGATAGTCCCTTGAACACAGGTGCACACTTTGTTACTACACATCTTGATGAATATCTTAATTGGTTCTAGGTTTTGGTTATTATTCACAAACATAGGAATGTTAACAGTAAGGTTTTGTGTGAGCATGGGTTACAAATTATGTGGGTAAATATTTAATGAACAAGCTCTGGACCATATTGCAGGGAGATACCTAGTTTCAATGAAAGCTGATGAGCCTTTCTCTAAGGGACATAAGGTAATGTGCAAGATGTTGTTTCTACTGGTGTGAAAGCCAATGTTTGCATTACCAGTCTAAGAAACTGGATGTTATTACTTTGAATACTCATTAGTGTATGATACTGCCAGTTCTAGGATTAGAGCCATTCCTACATTTGGCCATAGCATTTCACTGCTGTTTTAATTTTTCAATTTTTAAATAAGTTATATTAAACATATTCAGTGGGGTGATGGTGGCACAGGCCTTTATTTCCATCACTTGGGAGGCAGAGACAGGTGGATCTCGGTGAGTCTGAGGCCAGCCTCACCTATAGAGGGAATTCCAGGACAGGCTTCAGAGCTACAGATAAACCCTGTCTCCTAAGACCAAAAACAAAACCAAACCAAAAGAAAGCAAAACATATATTCATACACTAATTTACATCTGCCTTTCTCCTTTTTTGAGGTATATTTGGGAATATTAGCCTGGTTTAAAATTGGACTCTTTGCTTTCCTTTGAGTTCAAAAGTTATTTGATAATTTTGTCTTTTATTAGACATATACTTAATAAGTATTTTCTCCTTGTTCATAGTTTTTCATTATCAACACTTAATAGTGTCACATTTTAATTTTTAATAATATCTATGACTTTTACTCTCTTATCAATTATAATTTTGGCATTACATTTAAAAACTCATCACCAAACTGAAGGTTTTGTAGAAACTTTGCCAATTTCTTCAATATTGCTTTAGTTTCAAAATTTGCATTTTAATTAATTCTTAGAAAAAGTGATATGAGTCTAGGTTAATAATTGTCTTTCTATTCTCATTCTCCTTTGTCTCTCTTCAGTCTCTCTCTTCTCTCTCTTACTTTGGTGTCCACTTATCCCAGTAATATCTGCAAGAAAGATGCTTATTGTTTTTGATGATTTATCAAAAATCAGTTTATATCTGTGTGGGTCAACTTCTACATTATCCATGCTGTTTTACCAATCTAAGGAACTCTGCTTTTGCTGACATCATGCTGCCTTATTACTTAAATTATATTCTAAGTTTTGATTTTGATAAGTGAATTCTACTGTTCCATTTGCCTTCTTCAGTACTGTACCAGCCAATGTGTGTTGTAATATAAAGAGGTGTTCTTAGCACATACTGAATGGTTTTCTAGACTTACATTGAGATCAAATCTGTAAATCACATTGTAAAGCATTGATTCATAGAAATATTGAACATTCTGACCAGTAAACATAAAATATTTTTCTATTTCTTTGGGTTGTCTTTGATTTCTATATTAAAACTTTGTAACTTGCTACATATAGATCCTATTGTTTGAGTGAAAGCTTCACCCCAGCCACTGGCATCTATATATCCAGAAGAGTCTGGAATGTTCCAGTGGAAGCTTTACCCAAGCCCCTGGCATCCATATACCCAAAGAGTCTGGAATGTTCTGGTGGAAGCTCCATTTCAAGTCCCTCCCCCATCTTTCTCCAAACCCTGCTGCAACAGAGAGCACACCAAATGATGATCCCTCTCCCAGAGATTCTCAAGACCACTCCTACAGGGTATTCACTCCCCCCCTCCCCCCGAAAAGACTTGTGGCTTTCTGGTCTTCCTTTCATCTCTCCTTTCTGGGTAGGGGGGAGCTGGAAAATGATCTGGGAGCATTGTATCCATTAAACCTGGGTTTTTTTCTAATTTATTTAGCCATAATTCCATGTTAAAACCCAAACCTTGCTCCTGGCCTGTGGCATTGTGGATCTGTGCTCCCAGACTTCACTTGGCATCCACTGTCAGGATACAGAGAATGAACAAAATGTGAACCCACCTATAAAGTCACAGGTTTATCTTACCGACCCACTTCCTCTAGCAAGGCTCCAGGGCCTTCCCAACAGCACCACCAGCTGGAGGCTACAGTTCACAAACTAAGCCTGCCACCACCGCCCAGCACAAAATGTGTAGCCCAGGCTGGCCTCATACTCGTGATCCTGCTGCCTCTGCCTCCTTCAGCAAATCCTACCCGCATGTGAGACCACAGAACCTGAACTGTAGGAAACACTTTATATCCAAACCATGTGTAAAGAATATCGAAACAGTGGCAAGCATTTCTTATTAGCTAGCCAACCAAGCCTAATTAGTAAACTTCAACCTACTGAGAGATGCTGTCTCAATGAACAAAATTAGCAAATGAAGATGTCTTTTGGCCTACACACACAGTATGTTTATATGCATCTATATACATTGACCATGCATACACATATTCTTATGTACCTACATACACTGACAATGCTCTCTCACACCCACACATTAAAAAGAACAGATTTGTGTGTGTGTGTGCGTGCGTGTATGTGTGTGTGTGTGTGTGCATGTGTGTGTGTGTGTGTGTGTGTGTGTGTGTGTGTGTGTGATTTCAGCATTTCTGGTTTTTAGCACTCTTAGTGGAAGATTTTTTGGGAGTCTTCATAGAAAATAAGATACCATGAACTGCACCATCAAAAAAGCATTAAATTGATAAGGTGGCAGAATTAATTATATAAACTTCAGAAATTAATTTAGAGATTTCCAAGTAATACATTCAATTTGTTATTTCCTGTGTATCAAATTCCTATTGACTTGTTAAGGAAAATATTTGTTTTACTTACTGTACATTTCTCTATGTTTGACATATTAAACACATAACATGAGGGACTGGAAGGATTGTTTGGTGGGAAAAAAGGTTGTGCTATGTAAGCATGAGGACCTAAGTTCCAGTCAGAAGCACTCACATAGAGCTGAGCATAGATGGCATATCTGAAACGCCAGCCCTGGTTGTTGGGTGGAAAAATAGGCACATCCTAGAAGCTTGCTGACTTCAGCCTAGCTTAAACTATGAGTGTCTAGTTTGTGAGGGACCCTGTCGTAATAAAGCAGAGAGCAGCAGAAAATGTCTGAGTCCTTCTCTGGCCTCTGTGAATGTACACACATGCACGCACACACGCACATGCACACATGTTGCAGTAGGAGCGGCGGGGCTGCGTCCCCAGCAGCCGGCAGCCCCCACAGCTAGCTTTACCCGAAATAATTACATGGAAACTGTATTCTTTTAAACACTGCCTGGCCAATTAGTTTCAGTTTCTTATTGGCTAGCTCTTACATATTAATCTAACCCATTTCTATTAATCTGTGTAG
>NC_022013.1:17695302-17710466 GCF_000317375.1 Microtus ochrogaster | reverse complement strand
CACACACACACACACACACACATACATTCACGCAGGCACACACACATGCACACAGACACTCACTCATGCACTACACTCTACCACCACCACTGCCATCAGACAAAAAGGAAAAATGCAAGAATTTGAGAATGGGAATATTTAGAATGCCTTAAGACAACTGTTTACAATGAAAAACAAATGACCGTCCCATGTCTCTTTTCTCAGAATGGTCAGAATGGCAGATATGTCTCGGTAGCTGAAGAGCTCGTCATAGAACAAATGAGAGTTCTTACAAGTTAGGATATTGTATAGCAAAAGAAAAGGAAGGAAAAAAGCAGGTGTGCTTCTCACCACATCTGTAACTTTCTCATGGAATGTGAGAAAAGTCAAAGACCTCTTTTAAATTAGTTACTATTCTACCATGTCTGCATCAGTCATGACGCTCTAGGCATGATGGTTATGGAAACTGAATGGAAGGCACAGCTTTCTGGAAGAGGAAGAAGAAAACAAGGGGATTCCAGGAAGTACAGGCAGATGACAGATCTGCTTTTGCCAAAATGTCACTAGCAATACCCACAATTATAACTTAACATTTAATTGATATAGGAGTCATAAACTAAAAAATAAGGAAATGTTCTAATTATACCTTTGATAACTAGAGTTCAGAAGTCATGATTATCCCTTAAATGATAAAAAGTCTGGACAAACTGAAAATGAGTGACTTCACCTGGATCCACTCGACAACTGAAGTTTCAGTACAGTCATTTACCAGGCTCCCTGGTAGCCAGATAGGGAGGGGTGCCACGGCCAGGTAGTAAAGTTTGCAAGCTTTCAAGGTGGCTGACTACTTCCACCTCACCCTCCTGACCTGAGAGAAAAGCTTTGCAGCTTAAAATAAAGGCCATGTAGACTTTTGTCTCCCACCAGAAAGACTCCTGCTGATAAATTAGCTCAATAAGTTCAAGGATAGATCACGATACGGCACACAAAAGTCATGGGCCAATCAGCCATCCTATCTTTCTTCAAATTGACTGATCTTAAATTAGAGGAAGAAGATTCATAGGAGACTTACAAAACCCTAGTCCTTGAGAAAAGGCAGGGTTTCTGCTTTTGTTGATTACCTCCTCTACCGTTGTGATCTTTTTCTCTGGGTGTTGGTGTATGTGTGCTTCCTATCTTCAATAAATGTCTTTCTTCAACTGTTGATTCTGTCTAGCCTTGTTTTCTGTGTTTGAGATTTCTTCTCTGCTTCTGAGGTCTGGTGAGGTGGTGAATTCACCCACTGCTAAGATATATGCATCTCAAGGGCTTGGGGATGGCTTCAGGGTGCAGACATGACATCTCAGCAGAAGCAAAGATATATTGTGTCTGATCATCATTCAAATATGGACATGAGCAATATATCCTGTTTATAGCTCACGTCTCATACATGCCCAGAGGAAATCATAGAAGTTCAAAGGACAAATAAAGGCCTAACGAAACCATCTGGTGTCATATGGGTATAATTTTCACAAGGATACTCAATCGTGATTATTTACATAGAAATCCAAAATCATGGGAATCTAGTCTATGCTCTCATGCTTAGGGTGTTGACTGTAAGTTCTCTTGACCTCAGGGAATACAAGAAGTGGAATGAGACTGAGAAGCCTGTTGGGTGCTGAGAATGTGTTCAAGGCATGCATACACAGTGTGCATTGAAAGAGCCACTCATGGAAGCTGAGCTGTGACTTTAAAACATGGAAATGGGGTATACAATGGCAGCGTACTGTGTTCTGTTGTGCACCAGGAATGTAGAGAATTATGTACTCTGAAATAAAGAATCATGCACCCTAAAGAATATCTTTTGGTATTTGTAAGAACCAATAGTGCTTGCTGTTCCCAAAATGATCTCAGATTAGTATAGAAGTAGAACACACACACATAATACCAGACGATGTATGTTCAGATGGTGGAACAGTAAAACAGGAGAGTATGGTTGAGGAAGCAAGGCAGATACTGAAGTCTAAATCCCTAACTTCATTTGAGGACACCCTGAATCACTTCTCATTGCCCTATGTAAAACAACGAATATTTATTTATATGTTACCATAAGAATTATTAATTAATGGCTATTTATCCAAAGTCCTTAAATATTTTAGAAATGCCAGATATTTTAATAGATGTTTTAGAAACTTTGACTGGGGCTTGTCAGATAGCTTGGAGTTAAGGACACTATTTTCTATAGCTGAAGTCTTGAGTTCAATTCCTGGATATCCATGTGATAGAAAGTCCAACTCACACACATTGTCCTCTGGCTCCCATATGTATACCACAGCACAAGTACAAAAATCCACATGTATACATGGCCACACTTACACACACACACACACACACACACACACACACACACACACACACACTGAATAAGTGTTTAAAAATTAACTCTAGGTACCACAAACAAGAGAGTTTCTGGAAATACAAAATGCTGATGCTGTTAACCTAAGCCTCTAAAACATCCTTATTTCCAGGCCTGCTTACATATCTCTTTGATGGCAAGAATCTCACTAATTACAGAATGTCCACCATGATAAAAGGTGGAGATAATTTCTGCAAAATAAACTTTTCACATTTTGCATGTAAATTCATCAATGTGTATGAAGAAGGCCAGGAAAGCCTTGTGACTTTATTAAATTGATTGGCATCTAATAACTTAATTATCTACAGAAACATGTTACTTCATCAGAAAACAAATTAGTTTATACACAGTGAAGAAAATTAAACCATCAAATGCTGTGAGATCTTTAAAGTGACTGTAGTAAGTCTGTAAGGGGAGGGGACAGCAGCTCACCAGGCTTCTGATGCAGGCACCATTTGTTTAGAAGAGCTCTACAGGAGCTTTTTGGTTACATATCTTAATTATTTTGTGCACATGATTTTAGGGAAGTGGAAAGGCATATGTGCCACAAGGAACGTATGGAAATCCAAGGAAAACTTGTATCTCGGGGATAAAACGCATGTCATCAGGTTTGGCAGCAAGTATTTCATTTACTGAGCCATTGTTCTAGTTTGCTTTCTATTGTGATAAACTGTTTTCCAATGCGAGAAAGAAAGGCATGAATCCAGCTGGGAGTGAGGAGGAGGAAAAGAACTTGGAAATGTAGAGAGAAGGAAAACCATAATCAAGATATATTTTTATTGAAAAATACATTTTTAATAAAAAGAGGAAAAGCTACTCCTAGCAAAAGCAAAGTGGTGAGGAAACCATTTCATTAGATTACAGATTTCCATTCATTGTTGAGGAAGAGAATGCTGAGCAGGGACTTAAAGCCAGAAATTGGGGGCAGACACTGAAGCAGAGATGATGGTGGAGTGCTAAACTGGTTTGCCCCCCTGAATTGCTTAACTGTCTTTCTCATACAGTACAGCCTCTGCTCCCAACCACTGCCCAGGAACAAACAGCTCACCTTATAGTGGGGTTGGCCCTCCTACATCAAGGAAATGTCCCATAGACATACCTACAGGCAAATCTGATGGAATCAGTTAGTTCTTTAGAGTTTTCAGATATGCCACGTTGACACCAAGGTGAGCCATCACAGTCACCTTGCCAGCTCCAAGTCACCAGTGATTTTCATCTTGAAAATTCATAGATCTCATTGGACTCTAGAAGATTGCCTGAATATATGCACACACACACACACACACACACACACACACACACACACACACACACACACACACACACACACACACACACACACACACGAGAGAGAGAGAGAGAGAGAGAGAGAGAGAGAGAGAGAGAGAGAGAAAGAGAGAGGTGTGCAGGGTCTTACATCCTCACAAAATCTAGAAAGACATATTAGGATACATTTCTTTCTCTACAGTTTATGTCCCCAAAGGCTCATATGCTAGAAAGCTCAGTCCCTGGAATCTTGAGACATATTGTAGTGAAACCTTTGCTAGATGGGGCCTAGGGCTGAGGACATGGCTCAGTTAATAATTTGTTGTCAATATTCCTTGATGAAGTTACAGTCCAGTGAGAGTCCTTACATCAGTCTGTCACCTGAGGATGACACCCAAGACCATCCTCTTACTTTCATAGGCATATATATATATATATATATATATATATATATGTTAACAACATACTCAAAGTGCAATGTGTTATGCCACTCTGTATATTAAAGCCTCTGTGAAAGCTGGTCTATGGTGACATTTGGATTTTGTGCATAGAGTTTCTACACAGCTTTCTGCCCCCTAACATTTATCTGCATTTCAGGTATCCTGTATGTTATATCACAGTAGAAAGGGTCAAATGCATCACAGATTGAGATGTAAGAAAAGCAGGAACCCTCCAGAGAATGTAATGATTTATTCCAGTGAGACAGAGGGAGGAAAGAAGAGGGAAGAGGGGTTATGGAGTATTAGCTAATGCTGCTCAATAATTTACCAATCAATTAAAATGCCATTATCCTTCTCCTTTGCCACTTAGCTGCTATGATATTTAAAGGTCATGTGGGTGCTATTGGGAAGGACAGCTATTAACAGATACATGAAAAGAGCATTTCCAACTCTAGTGTCAAGTTAATTCCCATGCCAGCTCAAGTCATACTCATCAGGTAAAGGACATATGGTTGACAACTCTAGTATACTTAAAAAAATGAGAATGTGTAGGAAGGTTTGATGGAATATAATAATTAGAAGCTAAAATTAAAGATACTGGGGAGATGGCTCAGTCAATAAAACACGTGCTATGCAAGCTCAAAAACCTAAATTTGGACCCTCAGTTTCCATTTAAAAAGCCAGTTGCAGTGGTGTGTGTCTATAATCCTTGCACTGGGAAGACAGCGACAACAGAATTCCTGGGGCTCACTGGCCATCTGGGATACAAACGAGTAAACTCTTGGTACTGTGCAATAAGTAAAGTTGAAAGCTACTGAAGAAGAAACCTGATGTTGACCTCCAGTTTCTACATGAACACACATGTGCACCCACATTCTTGTAACAAGCCATGTACATAGAGGAAAGTGCCTTTGCATTTTGTAGTGAGGCCAGAAAAGACAGAACATATCTAAATTAACACCCACATTTATGTTAGCCAGACTCTAAGGATGATCAGGTTTTTTTTTTAGCTCAAAGTATTTTATCTGTAAGTATAGTTTACTAACTACTTAGCTAATAATTAGCTACTTTTTAATATTCAATATTTTTACAAGTTGTATTAGACACATTTCAGTCATGTTATCATCTAGTCCAATCATAAAAATAAAAGAGTATATATCTGCATCTTTTAGATTAAAAGAGCAAAGACAAAGGCTGGAGATATGGATAGTGGGTAAAGCAATTACTATCCAAATGAGGCCTCAAATTCAGATTCTACATAAAAATAGGGTCCATTGATGCATGTCAGTAACCACAGAATATCAGAGCATATATAGGAGTATCTCACAAATTTATTTTCAAGCAAGACTAGGTAACTTGAGGAGTTTCAGGTTTTATTAAGCTCTTTCTTTAAAAATAAGGTACAGAACAATAGAAGAAAATACCCAGTGTCCATGTTTGACCTTCACATTTCTTGCATGGTCAAACATAGCCCCTCATGCTATATACTGAAATTAAAAACAAAAAAGAAAATGAAGAAAATAAATAAAACAAACAAACTGAAATAAAATCACACAAAACTAAGACAAAACTCAGAGTTGCTTGTGGACACTTGTCTTCATATTTCCACAAATCTCAATTACCTGTTTGGAATCAATCTGTTATTTTCTTATTTTTTCTAATGTTCTAAAATTTGACAACTGTCTTTTAAACCATTCTATTGCCTTGAATCAGCATGATGACCAAGGAAACTTATAAAAGAAAGCACTTATTTAGGTCTTGCTTAGAGTTTCAGAGAGGTAGTCTATGAACAGCATGGCAGGAGGACAACAATAGGCAGGCAGGCCTGGTGCTGGAGCAGTAACTGTGAGCTTACATCTGTTACACAAACACGGGGCACATAACCTAAGGCTGAGCCAGGGATGGACTTTTGAAAACTCAAAGCCCACCTCAAGTAATAGACCTCCTTCAATTAGGCTACACCTCCTAATCCTTCTTAAACAGTTCCACCTACTGGGGATCAAACATTCAAACACAGACTCTGTTCTCATTCAAGCCAATATATCAATTTTGTTTTAAATGGCATTTGGAGGAAAAATCTCTTTATTTATTTATTATTTGACAAAATAGACTGATTCATTTATGCCTACGGAAACACCCATTTACAAAAGACTCATGAAGACTTGAAAGATAAGTCAGGGGCCAAAATGGTTTCATATCCAGCTAATGAAAATAAGTAGCTCTCACCTCAAGGAGGCTCAGAGTCCAACTGGTTTTATTCTGAAGTCAAATATGAATGACTATAGACCTAATTTAGTAAGAAATTCATGTGGTTTTCAAAATAACAGAACAAAAGTATACTTTATGGAGAAAATTTTCAAATATATTGATAGGAATGTAGATAGCAACATAATAGAAAACCTGAGAACCTGTGTGCTGGTCAGTTTGTTTGTCACCTTGATGTCATCTGGGAAAAGGAAATCTCAGCTGAGGAATTGATTCCATCAGAATGGCCTGTGAGAAAATCTGTGGGGTGTTATTGATCAGTGATTGATATGAAAGGCCTGTGCCACTATTGGCAGTGTATACAGACCTTGCTATATAGGAAACAAAACTAAGCAAACCAGAAATGCAAGCTTTCAGTCAATGCTCCTCCATATTCAGTTCTTGCCTCCACATTCCTACTTGGATTCTTTTCTGACCTCCCTCAGTCATGAACTGTGACATTGAAATATAAGTGAAATAAACTGTTCCCTCTCAAGTTGCTTTTGGTCATGGTATTTATCACAGCAATAGAAAACTAACAATGCTACTGTATTATCAGCCTCAAATGCAATATGAAGACATCCTTGGCCTTTGGGCTTGTAGCAACTAGGAGTCCTTTTATGTATTTTCAGGAGAAATTACTTAATAGTTTTAGGATGCTGGGTCACAGAAGTAGTGGCAGGAAATGACTATTTGGGGGATATGATAGGCCATGACAATTTTTCTAAGGACCTGCCACACTCTCACTCCCTTCAAGCATAGAAAGTCTAATTAGTAAATTAACATTGGAGCATGTTTAACCTAGTTGCAGCTTTCTCTAGGAACTTCAGAACACAGTCCTAGCCAATATGTATTCTCTTGCATACTCTCTCAGCAGACATGGAAAATGGTAACTCACATACAGGAAACTATATGTAAAATGAGGAGCTGGCTCATTCTGAAAGGCATAGGCCCTATTCATTGACACCCATATCAAACTTGGTCTTAGTTGATTACCTTATCTGATCATCTGATCAATGCAGGAAATACTGCAATGAGCATTCCTTCTTTCTGGAAAAATCTAAAAAATGTCCACACCTCTCAAAAGTGCCAACAGCAAACTAAAACACAGTTCCACCAATGTTTTCCTGAGGGAATGCCAAATTTGTTGGGCTTCATTTAAGGTCATGGATGAGGCACAGGAGTGTATATGGCTTCATCTTCATTTGAAAGTCAACTGCATTGATGACAGTTTCCCCATAGTCACATAGTTCCAGCCCTTTCCCCAAGACCCGAAAAAGAAGTCTATAGAAATGGCTGTAGGAGTGACTTGAATCTCTGTAGAGAAAATGTCTGCAATCAAGAAGCTCAATTCTACAGTCTCTTGAAAATAGGCATAGCTGAAGATGGCAACTGCTTTGTTTGGAGGATCACATTCTATAACTAATACATTGTTTGGCTAAAGTTATCTGTGGAAATGTCCCTTTCTGAAGAAGCATTGTGCAGTATTCCTTTCATCTCAGTGAGTCTCTCCCGGGACTGTGAATACATATAGCCAAGTAGAGTCATACAGGTGCTGACAGTAATATCTCACCTACTGTGGTGTCTCATGTAGTGGGAATTCTGATTGTTCTTATTAATAAAAACCTAGAGTTAGATATAGTGGTCAATGCTGCAAAAACAGAGAAGTACCTCTACTAAATCCTCAGACTGAAGGGGGCAAGATCTTGTTTCCACAAATCCTCAGACTGGATGGGAATGGGATCCTACATTCTTCAGCCTTATATTCTTCTCTCTACCCAGCCATATCCCTTCCTATCTTTATCTTCTGAGTGATAGGATTAAAGGTATGTAACTCCCAAGTACTGGGATTAAAGGTGTGAGCTGCCATCACCTGGCTCTGTTTCTTTTTTAGGATAGAGTAATTTCATATAGCCCAGACAGCCTTGAACTCACAGAGATACAGAGTTCTATCTGCCTCTTTCTCCAGCATGCTGGGATTAAAGGTGAGTGTGACAAATTGCTTACTAGTGTGGTTTGCTCTGCAGTCTGATCCTTAAACAAGCTTTTTTTTTTTAGAGCACAAGCAAAATATCACCACAGTCTCCTGTCTGTTAATTCCTTGGTCATTTTCTACTTTGATGGAGGAAGGCCATTGGTTAATTAAATAAAGAAGCTGCTTTCCCTGATAGGTTAAAACATAGGTGGGAGGAGTAAACAGAACAGAATGCTGGGAGGAAGAAGAAGTGAGCTCAGACTTGACAGCTCTCCTCTCAGGAGCAGACGCCTCAGAGAGACCCTATGCTGCCTGCTCCGAGGCAGAGACACTTGATGAAGCTCCGACCCAGGATGGACGTAGGCTAGAATCTCCCTGGTAAGCCACCTTGTGGGCTACAGCAGATTATTAGAGATGGGCTAGTCCAGGTGCGAGAGTTAGCCTAAAAGAGGCTAGATAGAAATGGGCCAAGCAGTGATTAAAAGAATACAGAGTCCATGTAATTATTTCGGGGCATAAGCTAGCACGCAGCTGGGGTGCGGCCGGGGTGCTGGGGATGCAGGCCTGGGGCTCCAATTATTACACTACTTCACTTTACTCTGGGTATTTTTTCACAGCTGTCACTTTAAGATAGGTGGCCATTGTAAAGGTGAAAGGTTCCTGAAACTTTGGAATATGAGGATGAATGTGTGGCTCAGTACTACAGTTATAAGGCCACGCTGGGTGAAGAAGCCTCCAATACAGGCACTCATGATGTCCTCCCGTCTAAGTTGCCACATTTTAATGTTGTAAAATGCAGGATTAGATGAGAGCTGTGGAGGCAGCTCATTAGGCAAAGTGATTGCCATGTAAGAATGAGGACCTGTTTGATCATAGGACCATCAGAGTGTGTGCTTGTAAAACCAGCACTGGGAAGGTGAAGGTAGATAAATCCTGGACCCACTACACAACTAGCCTAGCCTGCTTAGAAAGCTTTAGGTGAATATAAGAGAGTGAGTGGGAGGATAGCACCCAAATTATCACACACACACACACACACACACACACACACACACACGCACACACGCCCTGACAAACATACATATGTCTTACATATATCTTTAAAATCTGGCAGTTTTTTCAGTACTCAACTTACCGGATAAGGAATTGAGTATATTGGAATGAGTTGACAGGTTTGGGATGACAAAGGGATATTTCTACAGTTCTGAGGGGTTTCCTCTGCCACTAAATTCCATCGTATTTCTTAAGATATCCAGAAAACCATAAAAGCATTAATTAAAGATTTTCATCATGGAATAATTGCACATTTAATAACATATCATTAGTAAACTTGGCTTTCTTATCACAGCCCTTTAAGTAATACTTAAATTACACTCATTACACATTATCATAAGTGGTAATTGAAATAGTGGGCTGAAAGTGCTATGCCATTGAAGACAGAGCATAGCAACATGGAAAATCATTTGAGTTTCTAATTGAAAAATAATTGGGTTTAAAAGAAGGAAATTATGAAAATTATCCAGCGTAATAAAAATGTTTGATAACTAGACAAATATAAACAAAAGTACGATATCATAAATTGGCAAAATAAAAAAAAAATAAGTTTACCTCACGTGCACCACAAACCACCAAATAACAAGTGGTTCAAAAGTGAGAAGTAAGAACATATGGATTATTGTAAATTTACCATTAAAAAATATAGATGATGAAGAATTGGTTCATCAGGTAAGAGGAATCACTACCTTTGTAGAGGGCAGGAGTTCAGTTCAATCATGTACCCACAATGACCCTTATTTCAGTTCCAGTGTCTCCAACACCTTCTTGTGGCCTCAGCAGGAGCTGCACTCATGTGTTCAAATATAGACATACACATACACATACACATACATGCAATTAAAAGTAAAGTAGTAGCTCCCTTATTCCACTTAGAACTTTATCCATCGGTAGAGTATGTTTGAGAAAAGAACATTTGTGTGCTTAAAACTTCATTGTTTTCTTTAAAATGAAGCATTTTTGCATAAAGGCATTACATTGACATCATTTAGAAATTTACTGGGGCTGGAGTGGCTCATAGGTTAGGAAGACAGGCTACTCTTTCAAAGTTCCTAGGTTCAGTTCCTAGCACCCACATGGTGGCTCACAACCATCTATAATGAGATATAGTGCCCTTTTCTGGCCCACAGGCATACTTTCATGCAAAACACCTTATTCATAATAATAAAACTAGTCATTTTACAAAAGTTTAGAAAAAGGAATTAGCACTGATTTACTGTTACAGTTTACAAGCCCTTGAAATTTCCCATGTTAACTCAGTGACTCCTCTACATCAAAGACAGCACAGACCTCTGTGCTCGTCAGTCTCTTCTTGTCTTCTCACTATCTGGATCTGCCCAACAATCTGTCCCTATTTCTTGCTTTAATATTTTAAGGATAATATTTGCTGTACTTCCTTGATTTAAATTTCTTTAGAATGCATATAGATATTTAAATAGAAATGTAATAATATATTTAGTAGATTAAAATAGTTAGAAGTAATATATAGCACATTTAGAATTAGATCCATGATAGGTAAATGTTACAAAGGTTTCTGTTTCCTATGAGAAGACATTTTATTATGTTTTTACTTTCTTGATTTAACATTTTTTGAGTACTGTCAATTATTAAGTAAAATATTCTGCCGTTTGAGAGTGAGTTTTACCATGATTTGATTTATTAAACTGGCAATGATTTACAATTATTAGATTTAATTTAGGCATATTTGATAGGAGAACTTCTTATAGTTTGAAACAGAATTTAAAAAATAGTTTGGAGTTGGGCAGGAACTAGTTAAGTTGTTAAGAGCACTTGCTGTTCTTTCAGAGGATGGGTATTCAGTTCCAAGCACCCACATAGAGGCTCACAAACTCAAGACCACCAATACATCAAGTTCTAAAAGATCGGGTTTCTGGTGGCATCAGGCAGACACATAGTACACTGGTAAAACAGACACACACACATAAAAATAAAAATAAACCAATCTGAAGAGAAAAACAACTAAATGGGAAGTGGAAGATGCTTTATTCTTAAAAGTTTCTTTTAACTTAATAAGTACTATAATAAATCCTGTGCTAAATAAACCGGCCAAGGTTCCCAAAGATTGCTCTGACCTCTAACATGTTCCCATCTCACCCTGCTGTGTTTTGAGTGTTGGGGAGTAGGCAAGAAGCAAACTGAGACCAGTGACAAGATTAGAGCTGGAGAAATTACTTGGTTGGTATTGTAACAGTCTGGCTAGCATGTGGACCTGATTCTCTTTCCCAAAGCTGTGTAAATAAAACTGGCCATGGTTGTGCAATCTTGTAATCCTAACTCCAGGGAGACTGACAAAAGTATGCCCTGGTGTTCCCTAGCCAGCCAGCAAAGTCTACTCAAATTCTGGGCCACTGAGACAGGGTGTCTCAGAAAACAAGATGGATTTTGTCAGAAGAGCCATACCTAAGGTTAACTTATTGCCTCCATAGGCACCTGCATACACATGTGCAGTATCAAAAACATGGACACTCATGCATACACCAACGAACATGCTTCTGTTTTTCCACTTTTCTGCGCTTGAACTTATTTACTTTAAAAAAAAAACCTATCTTTTCTTATTTTACATACCAATCCTTGTTCCCATGCCCTCCCTTCCTCCTGTTCTCCATGGCCCCCATTCACTCCTCAGAGAGGCTAAGGCTTCCCATGGGAAGTCAAAACAGTCTAGCACATTATTTTAGGCAGGACCAAGGTCCTCCCTACTATATCTAGGCTGAGGAAGGTATCCCTCCAAAGAGAGTGGGCTCCACAAAGCTAGATAAAGCAGTAGGGATAAATACACATTTCTTAACTTTTATCTGAACAGGAAATGTTGTATAAGTCAGAAGTATCTGGATCTAGGATGGTACAGAAGGCACTGCCTACAGTGATGGTGAACTGTAGCTCTAACCAGAGAACACCCCTGGTGCTCCTGAATGTAAGCATGAGCTCCATGTGCTTACAGGTGCCCCTGGAAGCCAGAAGACGGTTTAAGATCCTCACTAACTGGAGTTGCAGGCTGTTTGTGAGTTGTCTGATATAGATGCCGAGAACTGAACCTTGGTCCTCGGCAAGAGAGACCAGTGGTCTTAATCATTGCTTCCTCTCTCTGATCTCTTTAAAAATGTTTATGCACGCGTATATGTGTGGTGATGGTGATTGCATATGTGAGTGTGAAGACCATAGGATGACCCTGTGTGCTGTTGACCAGGCGTGGTCCATATTATTGTCTGAGACAGGGTTTTCTTACTGGCCTGGCGTTCTCCAAGGAGGCTAGGCTGACTTGCCTGTCTCCGTGTCCCCAGTCCTGAAATTACTAGCAGGCACTACAACTGTCACTTTTATGTGTGTTCTAGGAATCAAACTCCTAACCTAATGCTCTCAATGAAAACATGCCATTAATTGAGCCACCTTCCTTCCCGCGGCAATACAACCCTGGTCTAGTGACTGCACTGAATCTTTACTTAATGGACCTCTTTTCTCTGAGGCACTGCTTGATCTGTAACCTTTCTTAAAAATGCTTTGCTCTGCCAATTTTGGTAACTTACCCTTTGGAGATACATGCCTGTGACTAATGTATTCAATTTAGTGATAAATATCAGTGTCTATAAGGGCACAGAAACATTAATTATACACGAGGAAAGAGAATAATGGTCATAGTGTAAATGCATGTCAAAATACTAGATTTGGCAGATTTATATTAATAAACAAATCTACTTAATGACTATCATATATCTTAGTCATCCATTCTGAATAATTTCATGTCAACTTAATTTAAGCTAAAATCATCTGAGAGGAAGCAACCTCAATTAAGTAAATGCCTCCATAAGATCAGGTTTCAGGCAAGCCTGTAGGGCATTTTCTTGATTAGTGATTGATGGAGAAGTGCCCTGTCTGTTGTGAGTGGTGCCTACCCTGTTCTGGTGGTCCAAGGTTCCAAAAAAAAAAAAAAATAGGCTGAGAAAGTCAGTAATCACCCCTCATGAACGCTGCTTCCAGGTTCCAGCCCTGTTTGTGTTCTCGTCCTGCCTTCTTTCAGTAATGAACAGTACTATGTAAGCCAGATAAATCATTTTTTCCCCAACTTGTGTTTTGGTCATGGTGTTTCATCACAGCAATAGTAACCCTAACTAAATCAGAAACTAATTCAATTCTTCACACAAAGCCACACACCATTATTTTGGAAAATTTACCATCCTCTGTCAGATGCTTTCAAGGAAGATGGTGCTCAGTACCAGCTGCCAGGCAAGTCTGAACACAATGGCATAGCACAGCAGAGTCTTCCAAACTCTCTCTGTGTTAATAAAACTATCAGGAGAAAATAAGCTTCACTGCTTACTTGGGTTCATATCCTGTTATATTATTATTCACACCCTGCACAAACATTTGTAAGTACCTGTTATAGTCAGAAGTTATTGTATTTTGCAATTAAAAATTAAGGGTGTGGAGAGGTTGCTCAGTGTTTAGAAATACTGGATGCACAGTTATGAAAACTAGAGTTCATATCTCAGCACCCAGGTAGAAAGCTGTACATCCCACAAATGCCTGTAGTTCCAGCCCCCAGGAATAAGAGTCCCTTTTCATGAAGGAACACACACAAACAAGTGAAAGAGAGAAAGAGAAAGGGAGAGAGAGAGAAAGAGAGAGAGAGAGAGAGAGAGAGAGAGAGAGAGAGAAAGGAAGAAAGGAAGATAGATGTATTTCTTTGTTTTATTTTCATGTATGTGTGTAGTGTGCATGTGTGTGTATGCAAGTATGTGGGTGCATGTTTATGTGAGTGTGCACATACATGGATTTGAAGATATTTGGTGTCACACCAGAGGGAACTTTAGGGGATGACTCATCACATTATTCCTTGAGGCAGAATCTCGGGCAAAACCACACCTCATCTATATCTGTGGGCTGTCTAGTCAACTTGTTCTGTGCATCTCCTCTCTCCATATTTGGGGCTAAATTTCTAGATGGGTAGCCAGGTCCTTTCATCATTCCTTGAGTCTCTGGGAACTCGAACTTTCACCCTCACACTTAGATGGCAAGTGCTTTAAGAACTAGGCTATTGACCCAGCTCAGCCTGTCTGGGCACTGGGTCCCTCTGAATCCTTAGGGCAACCAAGCAGGCGGGAGTTCCTTTGTTTCACTAGCCTGCCTGCACCTAGCAAGGTAGGCGCTTTGTTTACGAGCTACCCAACCAGCACGGGAACCTGATCTCGGCTCCAGGAGAGCCAACATTCGGCTACCCAACAAGCACGGAGACCCGACCACGGCGCCAGGAGAGCAAACATTGGGCAAGGAGACCTGAGCTCTGCGCCAGGAGAGCCAGCATTGAGGAGAGCCATCACTGGGCATGGAGATCTGATCTCGGCACCAGGAAAGGTATCACTGGGGAGAGCCATCAGTGGGAAGGTACATCAGTAGCCAAGGAGACCTGATCCAGCAAAAGAAGATCCATGGAGGAGCATTCGGAGGAAGAGATGGGCAGGCGCCAATGCAAGAATTCACCCAACACTCTGGACAGCAACATGAAGCCACCAGAAACCAGCGACCTCACAACGGGAGGGCATGAACACCTTAATCAAGAAGAAGTAGAAAAGATTGACTTCATGAACGTGATTGACACCCTTAAACAGCATGTAAAGAATGCCCTTATAGAAATGGATGAGAAATATAACAGAAAACTTGAAGAATTGAATAAATCAGTGGATGATACCCTAGAAAACCAAGGAAAAACAATCAAACAGATAATGGAAACAGTTCAAGACTTGAAAACTAAAATGGAGGCAAAGAAGAAAACACAAACAGAGGGCCGGCTGGACAT
>NC_022013.1:17688784-17689901 GCF_000317375.1 Microtus ochrogaster | reverse complement strand
CCCCCCCCCGCCAAAAAGAACTAGGCTATTTTCCCAGTCACAGTAAAAGATATCGGGAAACACCTCAGCCACATAAATCTCAGTAATTCAAGTGTTTGAACCAGAGAGCTCTGCTGTGCAGTTTTCATATGAACTGACAACAAGAAGCTGTGGTTTAAGGGTACAGACACTTGTAATCCTGGCAGGTTTTCTATATAGACAATACTGACAATGGACTCTTTAAATAGCAATTTGAATAATTAGATCTGTCCAATAGTGGGAGAAAATCACTAAAACAGTGGTTAGATGAGGGACCATACATTTATAATGTGCTGGCATCAGAAAGAGGAAAAATGATTTTTACCTTCAAAGTAGCTGCAATTTCTAGGAAAGCTTGAAAAATCAATTTAGTTTCAAGGGAACAGGATGGACTCCCTAGCATTTGCTACTTTCTTTGGCACTGTTTGGATGCAATATAGATTCCCTAATCTCCTGCCTGTAGTATCTTTTTTTTAATATAGAAAAAGAAACCTTGTTTATAAAAATGAAATGAGATATTTGTGGTATTTGTGGATGAAATAATAAAATCTAGTCCCTACCTTTTTCTTCTTAATTTTTTTTTCTTTCTGAGCTTGATACATTGTTTCTGATTTGCCATTGAGAATATTTGCCTCAAAAAATCATTTTCTTCAGAGAATAAGCTCTTGAACGCTTCATTTTGTAGTCCCAGTTTTGAAGCAGTTTAACAGAAGAAGGTCTGTCCATATGAGTGCGAAGAGCCTTTCCCTCTTAAAAACGCTTACACCCATGAGAGACTTGGTCATCAAAATTCTATAGGATGGCAGAAAATGGTTTGAGTCCATGTGAAAAATATCGGAATTCTCTTCTCACACACAGGTTGTCACATGTTTAAACTTTTTCTTTACTTTTTTTATTGAGAAAAGGAAAAAAAAGGTTCCCCCTCCTCCCAGCCTCCCATTTCCCTCCCCCTCCTCCCACCCTTCTCAGCCTCCGCACAATCCTCTCCCCCTCCCTCTCCAGTCCAAAGAGCAGTCAGGGTTCCCTGTCCTGTGGAAAGTCCAAGGTCCTCCCCGCTCCGTCCATGTCTAGGAAGGTGAATATCCAAACTGGCTAGGCT
>NC_022013.1:17651034-17687756 GCF_000317375.1 Microtus ochrogaster | reverse complement strand
GCTGGGTCCAGGGGTAGGTTGATGTCGAATTTCCTGAGAAACCGAAACACTGATTTCCACAGTGGTTGCACAAGATTGCATTCCCACCAGCAATGGATGAGTGTACCCCTTCTGTTTGCCCTGAGAGTCCTTGAGTGACCCAATGTCAGTTGCAGTGCTGGTTAATTTCTTGTGTGTTTGTTTTGTCAACAGAGCACATGGCTGAATAATCTGGAAAGAGGAAATGTCAAATGAGAAATTACCTCCATCCGATTGGCCTGTGAAATCATCTGGGAGGCAATTTTTTGCTTAATGGTTAAAAGGAGAGGGCCAAGCTCACTATGGGCATTTCCATACCTGGGTCCTGTTCATGGATTAAATTTAAAAATCAGGCTGAGCAAACGATGTAGAATTGTCAGAAAGATAGGTTGCTTTATAGCCTCTGCATTGGTCCTGCCCCCAGGGCTCTTCTTGAGTTCCTGCCTCTGACTTCCTTTCATGAGGTGACGTAAACTTATAGAAAAATAGATCCCTCCTCCTCAAGCTGTTTTTGGTCTTGGCATATTTTTATATGAACAGAAAGCAAACGAAGACAATTGTCTTTCAAGGTTCATCAGTACACCTCTTCAGAACATGAAGGTTTACCAAAACATAATCTGTGCACTCAGCAAAAGGTCCTGTCAAATCTCTCTCTGCAACCACTAAAGCAAAAGAATTGGGCAATCTATTGGTTGGGACTCTAAAGGAAGATAACTTAATACATTATAAAAGGGGGACGATTGAACTAGAGTGCTGCCTAGGGGGATAAGAGCACTGACCGGTCTTCCAGAAGTCCTCAGTCCAATTCCCCCAAACCACATGGTGTCTCAGAACCATCTAAAATGGGATCTGAGACCCTCTTCTGGTGTAGAGGCAGAAGAGCAAACCAAGCATTCATAAATAAATAAATAAATGGAGATTTATTAGATTGACTTATACAACAGGGCCTAGGTAGTTCAACAATGGATGTCAGCACACTGGAGAGACTGAGAACTCCTTTCTGTCCGAAGGGCGCAGTAGCTATTCCATTCATAAGTCCAGATGTCTGAGCAGGGCTAGTCTGGTGCTGAAGGCTTGGAAGATTCCCAGAGAGCTGCTGGTTTGCAGCCCATGTTAGCAGACTGAAAAACTGGGTTCTGAGGTCAGCGAAGGATAGCAACAAAAGGAGCACTGACAGCCGTGGGACAGACACACTCACCAGAAAGCAGCAACTGTAGGCCAGTGACACTGTTACTGTTGGGCCGCAGAACTTCTGAGCTGATGCTGAAAGACGCTATCTGCTGCTGGGGAAAAATCTTCTCCCTTTAATCAATTCTCCTGTGACATGCCTTTACAGACCCAACTGAGTGGAAGCATGGCTCTAAGGTGAGTCCACGTGTATCATCAAGTCAACAATCTAGTGAATCAACTTGGACAGGTGAGATGGCTCCACAGGTGAAAGGCGTTGCCACCAAGTATATTAACCTGCATTCGATCCCCAGAACCTACAGGTGAAGGACAGATGCAGGTCTCACAAACTGTCTTCTGACTTCTGCATGTATGCCTTGGTAAGAATGTGCCCCAATACCAGTTTTTGAATTAGGCATAAAACACAATGCTTGGTTTATGCAGTGGATGGGATGGAACCCACTCTGCCAACAGAGATAATGCCCCTTCGATTTTATAGTACTGTTAGACAGAAGGGTGTGTTGTAATAAGAGCGGTGGAGCTGCGTCCCCAGCACCCGGCCACCTGCATGGCTAGCTTATGCCCCGAAATAATTACATGGAAATTGTATTCTTTTGAACACTGCCTGGCCCATTAGTTCCAGCCTCTTATTGGCTAGCCTCTTACATATTGATCTAACCCATTTCTAATATTCTGTGTGGCACCACGAGCTGGCTTACCAGGAAAGATCTTAACCTGCATCTGTCTGCAGTGGGAGAATCATGGCGACTCACTAACTCAGCTTCTTCTTCCCAGAATTCTGTTGTGTATACTCAGCCTACCTAATTTTCTGTCCTATCAAAGGCCAAGCAGTTTTTTTTTTATTAATTAACCAATGAAGCAACAGATAGATACAAGAACCACCTCCATCAAGGGTGATTTGTGTAGTTCAAATTAGAAGAAATTTTGACTCTTCTCTTAAGAAAATGATATATGTTTGAAATGAAGGATAACCTGGAGATCTAGAGTTTATAAAGATACACAGTATACTTATACTCAAATACCAAGTTGCCATGCAGAGTCTGTAAGCACAAAAAAGAAAGGAAAGCTGATTTCATTTGCTTGTATCATTATTTCTCATTCACTCTCTACAAATCAAGCCCTGCAGATTTTCTAAAACGATCAGCCCTCCCCCGTTTGTCTCTGTAATTGATTATTTTCTACATGGATGAAAAAGTCACTTCTATACATTACCATTGCATATTCCCAGGAGGGTTGGGGATGATAAAAATAAATGCAAAATATGCTGCTGGATAGTCTCAGCAATGATCTTGGACAATTAGATCGCCAGACTTACTTTATAAGGGAGAACCAAAGCCTTCATGATTCCAAGTTGATGTCCAAGGTCATAGAACTGCCAAGTGCTGAACTGACCATGAATCAAGGGTGTGAGATCCTGAAATACACCAGTTGGTCATTGTCCAGAAAGCCTGACCCCAGGGCCAGCACAGATATAAAATTTGAGCCTCAGACTAGACATAAGCCATCTGGGAAGACTTGATCACGTGACTTTCAAGGGAGAAGAATGCATAATGCATATGTTAGCCTGGTTCTCTGGCTTGTTTGGAAAGCACAAGATAAATTTCAACAAGCTGTGATTTGTTTGAGGATGCTGTGAATAATCTAATCTGCTATTTCAAATATAATTTAGATTTAAGAGGTGTTTTACTATTCTATTTTGAGAGTGCCTGAGGCTCCAGCTGAGTGTGTAACACATCACATTAGATTAAGGTCAATTAACAACATTGTGAGGGATTTTTTTTCCTTCATAATGAGATGGAGCTGCAAATTTGTGATTAAAATCCTATCTGTTATTACAAAGGAAGGGAGGGATTTCTAGACAAGCTCTAATTATGATGAAGGTTGCTCCATGGGGTCCCACGGGTCACAGCTTGTCATAAATCCCTGAACTTTCTAATCAGCTTTTACTGAATAGCTTTGCACTTGGACTCCAATTGTCAGAGGTGACTTCTGTGCCAAGTAGTACATGCTTGGACTTTTGATCAAAGTGGAAAGCTGCCAAGTGCATGTAAGAAATTACTTTTTTCAACGTTCTGACAACTGCATATGTGTTTCCTTCCGGTTGAGATATGAGGAGTGTGGGGACGTTGAGAGTAAGGTGAGAGAGGATAAGGAAAGAAGAAGACATTGTTATCACCCAGCAGTGTCGTTTCCCACTTTCTGTTGCTATTACTGAATACTAGAAAGTTGGTAATTTATGAAGGAGAAAAGGCTTAATTTTGCTCATGATGTTGGAGCCTAGGAAGCCCAAGCTAGGGCTGTGGCGTCTAATGAAGCCTTGGCACTGCTGTGACTTACAGTGGAGAAGTAGAACTGTGTTCAGATGAGCGAGAGGTCCTACCAAGATGGACAGGATGTCAGTTTCTGCCAGTTCCCTGTAGTATGTCTTGACCTACACTCAGGAGAAAGTGTTAATACATTCTTAAAGGCAGAGACCCTATGAGCTGATTGCTTCTGAATGGTCCAACTACCTTTGTACACAGCTAAACTGGAGATCAAACAGCATGGGTTTGGGAAGGGAAGAAGGGTTGTGGAAGCTTGGTGAAAGGAAAGACTGCAGAGGTGGGTTTGGGGCAGGCTTTAGTGTTGAGGGCCATCTGTCTCTAATAATTTTTACATGTTAGATAATGAAAAATTCTGAGTGTCTTCATTTTCATTTATAT
The DNA here is from genome assembly GCF_000317375.1 of Microtus ochrogaster. Classification (NCBI taxonomy): domain Eukaryota; kingdom Metazoa; phylum Chordata; class Mammalia; order Rodentia; family Cricetidae; genus Microtus; species Microtus ochrogaster. Next base: position 17,683,848 of record NC_022013.1, on the reverse strand, counting down.
AGCAATAATGGGATTTTGTACCTTTGGATTTTGGGGAAGATGAAGCGAGAGAGAACAATAACCTGTTTTCAAAAGGGACTTAAATGGTAGATACCCCAGCTGTCAAAAGAAACAGCAATTGCTACCTGAATGGGTCAGGATGATTAGTTATCATGGTTGATTTGCCACAGCATAGGCATCACCTCAGAAAGAGGCTCAGTGAGGATTTGCATAGATTATATTTAACTATAAGGACAGCCTATAAACAGAGCTCTTTTTTGAAATTTTTTTATTTATTCTATTTTTTTAATAAAAACATTTTTCTCATTTTACATACCAATCTAAGTTCACACTCCCTCCGCTCCTCCCATACCCTTCACCTTCCTTCCTACCGAAATCCATCCACTCCTCAGAGAGAGCAAGACTTCACATGGGGAGTCAATAATGTCTAACACATTGCTATTATGAAGGACCAAGGCTCTCCCTACTTACTGTATCTAGGCTGAGCAAGGTATCCCTCCAAAAAGAATAGGCTCCAAAATGTCAGTACAAGCACTAGGGATAAATCCTGGATTTTTGATCTGCTATGGAAAAATGGGGATTTCATTCAGAAGCAAGGAGGAATCAACAAAAACTCTTCAGCGTTGAGGGGCTAGTCTCTAATTCATAAGGATAGCATTGTTGACAGCACAGAAGACTCATCTGGAAGCCATAGAAGCTTAACAGTGATGGCATCAACCTAAGAAATGGACAAAGAATGTCTGGAACTTCATGTTGGTCCCTGTAGAGGAGCGGATGAGAATATCCTGAAGTTGGGTTGCATTGTGTATGTATATGTATATATCCCTTTGGCATATCTACCAAAATCACACTGCTACTTAACTGCACTTGCTTTGTTGTTGCAAGATATAAACAATCTGTCAACAGGTTTACCTTGGTTTCTTGTGATTTCCAAAAACTTATTTAGTACTTTATTGTAACAGAAGTACACCCTATTTATCTAAGCAACCGAAAGTTTCACATTTGAACTCAGAGCTGAGGACTGAAGATGTTGTTCAGTGGGTAAAGTGCAATCATAAGAACTCAGGTTTAAATGCAATAGAACCTAATAATAATAAAAAAAATCTCTAGCCCTTGAGTTCCTATTGAATGCCAGGCCAGTGTAAAAGTCCTGTTATTTTCTGTTGTTGTAGAAATACATAAGGCACAAAGTGGAAAATATTTTCTTTCATGTCACAGTCTAGAGTGAAATTATTGGAAAGCTAATCCAATATGATTTTGTTTCAGCACTGGGTGAATTCTGTTGTCCCCCATCATCATGCTCAAGATGGGGGAACTGAAGCACTCTTCTACCTCAGAGACTTGGGAATTACAGCAAAAGTTCTCCTTGGTACAGAGAACCATGCATAAAAATAACTGAATGACACCTACTGAAGTTCTTAGGTATAATTCAATGACTTGAGATGCTGAGTTTTTTTGTGAGAAGCAGAAAATTAATAACTGGATAAAAACACAAGTAATTTTATAAGAGGTAAACTATGGTGGTCCTGGGGAGAGCAAGACAAAGACTAACGAAGTCAAATGGTTGAAGAGGTAATGCATGAACAGGGAGAACAAACAGATCATAGAAGCAAGTGAGCTAAACCTCTAGAGAATTCTCTTCCTCAGTTGATGCACTCAAATCTCTCTAGAAACTTAACAGTTAGAAAATCTGAGATAGATGGAAGTAGATTCCTGTGAGGGAGTCAGGAAAAGTTTCGCATCCTTGAAGAGCATCCCTACTGCACTGTCAGCATCTTAGCTAAAATATGCTTTGTACATAAAAGTGAGTATTCATGGCTCCCCCGACCTTTCTTATCTGGACAAACTTTAGACTGAAGATATAAAAACCTTTAATCCGAGGTTTGAGCCCAGGATCCCTGTGTAATTAGCAATACTTGGATTAGTTTTCATACTGACAATAATAATCTCTCTCCTTATCTGAAATGGGACAAAATTATAGACTAATTCTATGCTAATGTGAAAATGGATTACTCAGAAAAGTTTTGGTTAGATAAGGAACAGTTTCAGTGTTCAGAATATACACCCTCCCACACTCTCCCCCAGCACCCCCCACATACACACGTTGTACAAGGCTGCTCTCTTAAGAGAGCTGCAGCACACTGTCAGCAAGCAGATCCCATCCAAAAAGTGCATTTAAACTTTGCTTTTCAGTGTCTAGAATTCCTTTCCAAAACCTCTCAGATTTTATGTGGATTCAACAAGCACACACTGGAGTGCCAATTTGTTATAGAAGGCTACTTGTTTGTTCTAAGCTTCCCATACTCAAAATAACCACACAGAAACTATATTATTTAAATCACTGTTTGGCCTATTATCTCTAGCTTCTTATTGGCTAACTCTTACATCTTAATTTAACCAATTTCTATTAATCTGCATATGCCACGTATCTGTTGCTTACTGGTAAGTTTCCGGCTTGTCTGTCCCCAGTGGAAGCTACATGGTATTTCTTGACTCTGTCTTCTTTCTCACAGAATTCAGTTTTGTTTTCCCTGCGTAGCTCTTTTCTACCCTATTACAGGCCAAAACAGTTTTTTATTCATTATCCAATAAAAGCAACACATATACAAAAGAACTTTCCACATCATACACACACATATACACACTAACAATGAAGAGGCTGTGAATTTGAAAGAGTACTCAGGGGGAGGATGGTAGGGTCATAAATGGAAAAATTTGGAGGAGTGAAATGGAAAGAGAAATGATTTAATTATATTATGATCTCAAAATAATTAAAATTTATGTGTCCATGCTTAATCATTGAAACCAAGATTTAAAGGAAAATAGTCAGATATGATAGTGTGTCCTTTTATTTTCAGAACTGGCAAGAAAAAGATGGTCAAATCTTTAGGGCCCAGTGTTCAGTCAGTATAGTTGAATCTATGAATCTCAGACTTAGTAAGAGAACCCATCTAAATAGTGAAGGTGTAAAGTCACCAAAGAAAATACCCAGTGTCTACTTCTGGCTTTTACATATATGTTCACACATGAAACACACACTCACACACACTCTCACAGTGATAAGAAATCAGAGAGCTGAAAGCTTTCAAGGAGTGTTAAAGTGTATTTGCAGAAGGTGCCTTTAGTAGAAGCTCCCATCTAATTATTTTCCTTATCAATTGTCATGATATCCCTTTGAAATAGGGTCAAAGAAAATATCATCTTCATCATCTCAGAGGAAAAAAATATGGATGCTCAGAAAAGCAGGAAAAGTGATCTGCACATTCACCTTCATGATGCTTTTGAAAGTGAGGCAGCTGAACTTTTCCAGGGAAGGCCCCAGAGAGATGCGACTCTAGTAATCTCTTAGAAAAACCACAAGCTAAAGCAGATGATAAAAACAAACAGGACGGTGCATTCCAATTAACCCCATATCTGGTTTAGAAAGAGGCACATGGACCTGTTTAGATTTTTACCTCATGAATAGTCAAAATTGATTTGAGATTAGCCATAAGACAATGTATTTGTAAATCTTCTAATTCCACATAAGGCCCTCAGCTTTATGTGGTTTGAGAGTATATATCTGAATATATAGGCATCAGCATATCTATGATAAATTTTATGAATTAAATATAAGTAAGTATATAATTACATATGTTCCTGAGGTACAAACATATAAATACACAGGCATACATACATATATAAAGCACACATCAATATATGTGTGATAGTGTTTCTCTTTTGTTAGTAACCAAATTTATATATCAATATATAATTATGTATTCTTCCATGTTTCTGTGTCATCTTTTGTAGAGGAGCATATATGTGAAAATTTTCTTGTTCAGTATCTATTTCTTTTACCAAAGTAAATTAAAAACAACACTATCGTGGATCTCTTTTCAAATCCATTAATGCCTAGGTATATGTCTGAAGGAATCTAACTCAGTACACCATAAAGATGTCTATACTTCTGTGTTCACTGCTGCACTGTTTACAATATCTGTGGAAGTTTGTGTGAGAAGGTCTTTCCATAGGCTCATATTCTTGAAAGCTTGATCTACAGTTAGTAGAACTGTTTGGGAAGGATAAGGGGGTACATCATTTTTGGAGAAGCTATGTCCCTATGGGTGGGATCTGAAATTTCAGTTTGCTGCCTGTTATCTGTTTGTGGGTCAGGGTATGAGCTGCTAGCTACTGCTCCACCTTCATGCCTACCTACCAGTGGCCATGCTTTCGGTATCTACAACAATATTTAAGGTAGAAACCAGCCTAGATACCCATACACAGAGCAATGGTTAAAGAAAACATGGCACACAACATACACACAACACATACATACACACATATACTGAAGCAACAAAGATGAATTAAATTTTGTTGTTTGTAGAATAAAATGAATGGAACTTGAGGGACTGGTATGGTTATGTGAAATAAACAAAGCAGAAAGATAATAAAAGTAACATTTTTTTCCTATGTAGAATCTGGACTTAGTATGTGTCAGGTTCTGAAGAAACTCTGGACAAATGGCTTGAGGTCCCTAATAGCATACTAAAGTATGTGCTGGCTACCAGGCTCACTCAGTACACATGACTCATTGTTAATCCCAAAGATGCAAGGAGAAAGACCTGTAACAGGCAGTATTGAATTTTTAATTAAGGTAGCAGGTGGGACAGAGTATAATCGTAGAAAAAGAGATTTAATCATAAATAAGAATAAACCTAGTTTTCCTTTAATATAAGATGGTTTAAAACCTAATATGAAAGTAGGTTGGTTTATCACAGGCAGTTCTACTGGACACAGTACCATTTACTGTTTTGTTCACAGTATTCTTCTTTGTGAGAGAGTAAAACTTTCTCTGTGTTATTAAATTATTTCTTTATTTGAAATATTTTTATTTGATTTACATCATAGTTATGGGTGTGTTTTTAGTTGACTTATGGATTTTTCATTATAGGTCATTTCAATACTTTTTGAAGAAATTAAATATGTTCTTAACTAATTTTCCTTGAAGGTATCCATGGAGTTTCCCAGATTTTTTCCTTTCTTCCTTCTCTCCCTCCTTCCTTCCTTCCCTCCATCCCTCCCTCCTTCCTTCCTTTCCTTTTTAATTCCTCCTTCCTCTTTCTTTCCTTCATTTCTTTTTTCTTTAATATCTCTAATCAACCTGGAACTTATCTAATAAATGGCTTCCATTATATTTTCTTCTAGATGGCTGATCCGCAGATCATGCACCATTTAGTAGACTATCCATCATTTCCCTTTGAATTAATGTCATGGCTTCTACATACCCATGCTCTTGCAACAGGTGTCTGTTATTCTGCTCACTCTTATGTTTCACTGATACAACTCTATGTTACTAGCCCTAGATAGAATGCAATGGTTCTACTTGCTCTGTAGAACTTTAGTGACTCAAACTTAAAAGTGATTTTAGCATGTTCTCACTGATCCTAAAATGTAGCTTTTCAAGTGCTTTTATGGAATTCGTTATGGATCGTAGAAGGTTAAAAATGGACACTTCACTGTCCTTGTATATTCAGTTTGGAAGTTTTGATAATTTTGTGTATTTCATTGACCTACTTATCTATCATCTAGCTAGCTATCATATCTATACATCCATCCATCTATTCATCCACCCATCTATCTGTTATCAATATGCTTATTTTTCTTTCACTGCAATCTCTCTATTATTTATCATCTATTATTATTTATCTTTTATTTATTTAATTTGTACTTAATACCAGTGAATCACTTGCCATCTACCTTTCTATTTTTCTATATCTTAGTATCTATTTGACATCTATAAAATACCTGTCTATTTACCTATCATCTATTTATTTCTCAATTATCTGTCTATAATCTACTTATATACTGAGCTGTTTATATACTTTCCATGTATCTTCTAACTATGAGTGGTTCTGTACATTCTTTCCATCCATTAATGCAGCTAGATCTTATTTTATTTCTCATATTTGGTCAACTGCAATCTTTGCACTAGGGAAATTGGCACAAATGACAACAGCTGTCATGAGAAATTAATAGAAAATGATTTTGAACTTTTGACCTTCCTTTCTCTACCTCTTGAGTAATAGGATTATGAGTATGTGCCATTACATCTGTTTTAGGCAGTGATAAGTGTTGGTCCAAGTGCTGTATGTATGTTATAAAAGTCGTCTACTAACTGAGCAACATCTCCATTCTAAGACCCCAACTTTTATTCATACGTAGGCATACATCACTTTCCCCACAAGTCCTTATTTTATTACTGTTAGAGAACTTTAATTACAGAATGCAAACAATACAAAATTGCAAATCAATGTGTTTTGTTGCCATTGAAGGTATTTCTTAGGTATGCTTCATAAAATTTTGCACCCTAAAGCATCGTATAAACAGTTGTTTGTAATAATTGGCTTACTGTGTTCTGATCCCTGTAGCTAGCAGAAGGTAGATCAAGTTGCACTTAATGGTGCTATGTGCAGATAGAGGGTAATTGGCTTGGTGTCAAATTACATGTTTCCTATGCAAAATGCAATAACTAGGTCAAAGACACAAGTGCACTGCATAAATCCCACACTGTGAACAATTATACTTTTCCTGCATCTTTGTCTTTGACAAAGATTCCATGAGAGCATTGTGAAATAAGGAAATGATAATTCATCTTAAGTTAACAAAAATGCCATGAATAAAGGTATTTTAATTAATTCTGCATTTTCAGTTGTGCATATGTAAACTAAACATGATCATAGATGGTACACATGCATGCACATAGGAAATGGTGTTTGAAGGATTAGCTATTATCTACAACTCAGAAGTTCTGACTGATTTCATATTCTTATTGTACTTCTCAGATATACTTTTACTCATTGTTGTGTGTGTGTGTGTGTGTGTGTGTGTGTGTGCAAGTACACATGTGTGAGTATGGGCTTACATATATATGTGTATAACTGCAGAAGGTTGGGAGGTTGACAACAATTGCTATCCATCTTAGCTTTTGAGGCAGTGTCTCTCACTGATTTGACTGGGTTGGCTTCCCAGTGAGCTCCAGGATTCTTCTAGTCTCCATTTCTCCACTGTTGGGATTACATCAGTTCTGGGCCATAGCTTAGGTAAATATGCTTGCATGGCAAGGCCCTTATGAACTGAACCGTCTCCCCAGACTCCTTAGCTGTTAGTTTTAATATTTTTGATAAACAGAACATTTAAATTTTCCCATTAACACAACTGACCAAAATGAAACATTGTAATATCAAGTATACTCTGGCAAAATTAATTATAAAGAACAAAGGAAAACAGGGTAATTCAAGAGCCAGAAACTTAACCAAAATTTTCAGAAATATTGTTCACTGGCTATAAAGAATTGTGTAGAGGGCAATTAAATAATCTATGAGGCCATTACAAAGATTAGTTGAGAAGGAATCAAGATATTATATGATTTCTCAACCTGTCATATGCATGAAGTTCAAACAAGTAATCCATTTCTTTATTCTGTGAATGATCACCTGCAGTCCCAACATGTCTCCATATACAGATACTCTCCTGCCTCAGATTCTTATGCTGAGATGTCACACATATTGCACTTCAGAATTTCATCATGACAACTGAGGTTGACCTCTGCTTTTCCCCAAACAAGTATTTAAATTCATTTCAGGGATAGCTGTTTTGTGCTTGCTCCTGAACCGAAAGGAGGTTTCTCATTGCTTTGAAAATCAGTGATTTTTGTTACAGTGAGAATGCTCTAGGATTGGAGATAGCTCAGTAGGTCATGTGCCTGCAGTGCAGGCATGAATATTCTAGCCAACTTCACAAAACTTAAGTAAAGTGCCATGTGAGGTGATGTGTTCCTATAACACCTGCTCGGAGGTACAGACAAGGTCCCTGGCTCTCACTAACCGTCCAGCCCAACCTACTTGGTGAGTTCTAGGCTGAGAAATTCTGTCAAAAAGCAAAACAAAAAAACTACCTGGGAAATCCTGAGGAACCACATCTACCCAATTCCTCTGGAAGTTATGCTTAACATAAACACAAGTGCACACTTGCATGCACCTGCACCAACATATGTGCATGCATACACACACACAATGGTGTCATCTTTTTAAATATTTTTAATCAATTTTTGTAAAAAATATTATCTTTTCTCATTTTACATACCAATCTAAATTCACACTCCCTTCTGTACTCCCTCTCCCTCCACCTTTCCCCACCATAGCACCCTGTCCACTGCTCCTAGAGGGTAAGACTTTCCATGGGGAGTCAACAAAGTCTAGCACATTGCTTGGAGGCAGGTCCAAGGCCCTCCTCCACTATATCTAGGCTAAGCAAGGTATCCCTTCAAAGAGAATAGGTTCCAAATAGCCAGCACAAGCAGTAGGGGTAAATCCTGCTCTCACTACCAGTGGCCCCACAGTCTGCCGCAGTCACACAATTGTCACCCACATTTGGCGGGCCACATTTGGTCCTGTGCTGTTTCCCCCACTGTCAGGCTAGAGTAGGTGAGCTCCCATTTGCTCAGTTCATCTGTATCAGTCACTATCTCCACCATGGTCTCTACTCCTTTGCTCATATTCTCATTCCTCCCTTTTCCACTGGACTTCGGGAGCTCAGCCCAGTGCTCCACTGTGGATCAGCTTCCATCAGTTGCTGGACGAAGGTTCTATGGTGACATTTCCATCTGGCTACAGGGTAAGGCTAGTTTGAGTACTCTCTCCAAAATTGTTTAGGGTCTTAGCTGGGGTCGTGCTTGTGGGTTCCTGGGAATTTTTCTAGTGCCAAGTTTCTTGCTAGCCCCATAATGCTCCCTCAATCAAGGTATCTCTCTCCTTGCTTTTCCTCTTTGCCCTTTCCCCATCTAGAACATCCTGTTCCCTGAAGTTTTCCTCCTCCTTTCCTTCTCTCCTTATCCACCCAATGCCCAACTTTCTTAGGGGATCTTTTCCATTTCCCCTTCCCAGGGAAAAATCTACATATGTTTCTTTTAGGGTTCTTCTTGTTACCTAGCTTCTCTGGGGTCATGGACTATAAGCTTGTTATCCTTTGCTTTGTGTCTCATATCCATTGGTGATTGATTACATACCAAGTTTGTCTTTCTGGGTCTGGGTTACTTCACTCAGGAAGGTTCCTTTCTGGTTCCATAAATTTACATTCAAATTTTCAGATGTCATAGCTTTTTAAACACTGAGTAGTACACCTTTGTGTACATGTACCAAATTTTCTCTATCCACCCTTCCATTGAGGGGCATCTATGCTGCTTCCAGGTTCTGGAAATTATGAATAATGCTGCTGTGAACATAGTTGAGCAAACTTCCTTATTGTATGAGTGAGCATCCTTTGGGTATATGTCCAGGAGTGGTATTGCTTGGTCCTGAGGTAGGTTGATTCCCAATTTTGTGAGAAACTGTGATACTTATTTCCAAAGTGAGTGTACCAGTTTGAACTCCCACCGTAAAGGAGGAGTGTTCCCCTTACTCTGCATCCTCTTCAACATAAGATACCATTGATATTTTTGATCTTAGCCATTCTGACAGGTTTAAAATGGCTGGTGATGGGTTTGGGGCATGGAATGTTCTTCCTTGGGTTAGGGCCTGAAGAACAGAGTAGTCCAGTTGGGAACCCAGATAGTCACCTCTCCAGGAACAGTCAGGGCCAAGGCTCCAGTGGTCAGAGATGTGGTGAGGAATGGCTGAAGTTGTAGGGAAACTGGTCCCAGGTCTCTGGAGCTTTGCTGGGTGGGGGTGGGGCACAAGGTGTGCCTCTGGGGAATAGAATCCAGAGCTCTAGGTGCTTCAGCCTAGAACCCAGAAACTCACCTTTCTAGGAACAGCCAGGGTCAAGGTTCTGGTGGTCAGAGATGCAATGGGGGATGGCTGCCAATGATGCCATCTTTATACCTACTCTTTGAGTGGAAGGGTTGTTTTTTTTTTGTTTTGTTTTTGTTTGTTTGATTGTTTTTGGAATGGGACATGAGAAACAAAAGTTTTGTGTGTGATGTCTTTTCTACCACTAGCCTCACATCAAAAATGACTGTGAGTCCAGACCACAGTAGGTAAAACAACCACAATTTGACTGTGAGTTCTCTCTTGTTTGGTATGCGGCCTCTTTCCTACACAACCTCCATACCAGAAATATGTTTTACATTATCTTTTTGGAGCTGCGTAGGACTTTGTGTTTTAAAATAGTCTTGACAATATTAAGTGTACTGCAGAATGAAATAGTAATAAATAGGACAGCAGCTGTGCACTGCCTCATTTTCTTCCTAAGACAATTGCTTCAGTAAAACAATGAAACAGTTGATCTGCTAGAAAGTTCATCTACATCAACATTTCTTTCAAATTTTGTTTTGTGGTGTGCTAGTGTCTCTGTGTAACACTAATTGGTGGTTTGAGAGGGCTTCCGTGTCAACAATTTCTTGGCCTTGGAGAAGTTGGAACTCAGTAGGACATAAAGGCCTCCAGGTTTCTCAGAGAAATACATCTGTTTAAAGTTCTCTAAATCAGCTGTCTTTCATTCAGATTGAAATAAGATCCATTCCTCTTGCCTATGGGTGCTCGAAACAGGGACAAAGCTGCTACAAAATCACCTAGGGCAGACAATGAAAGAGGGCTAGGTGACATGGACAAGATGTCTGGCTACAGTAATAGAAGATTCATGGGTGATAAAAATCATTATTTTATTTGAAAGTCAGCATTTCAGTTCTCTTAGCAGGCTGTATCAAATTCCACACTTTCAATGCTGCGTGTTGGTTGCATATTGACTGGCAACTTGATAAGTTAAAGGATCATCTGGGAAACAAATCTCTGGACCTGTTAGAGTCTTTGAATTAGATTTCTGGAATTGTGAAGAACCACTCTGAAGATGAGCAACATCATTCCATGAAATGAGATGCTGAGGTCCTGGAATCTGTCTGTCTCTGTCTTTCCCACGTCTGTTTCTCTCTCTCTCTCTCTCTCTCTCTCTCTCTCTCTCTCTCTCTCTCTCTCTCTCTCTGTGTGTGTGTGTGTGTGTGTGAATGCAATTACCATGGAGGCTAGAATAAGACATCAGATTTCTTGGAGCGGGAGTTACAGTCATTTATGAGCCACCTGACATGGGTCATGGGAATTGGAGACTGAGTTCTCTTAACTTTAGTACCATCTCTCCAACCAAGGAATACCAATTCTTATGCAATGACATTTTATGAGGGTTGAAAGAGAAAGTTGTTGATTGATACTTGATACATATCATGAGTGCAATAACTGGTGCTCATCACTTTGAACTACTGTATATTACACTCCTTATCTCTTACTGTATAAGGTATATCTATAAATTTTTTCAGGTTATAGTAGAGAAAGTTATCTTTTGGATTACTGCCTTTATCATGAATCCATAAATATTAATTATGTTTCACAGTATAAAGTTAGTCATTTGAGAATAATATTGATTGCATATAATCCATTATATTAATTTTATGTTGTATATATGCTGTTAGTATTATACATATAATAATATATATATATATATTCTGTTGTACATGTACACACATGTATATGTGTGTATTTATATAGTTTATTGAGAATTAACCCCAAATTTCAAATATTGTATTTTTTTAGCAATTGGTTGTTTGTGGCAGATCATCTCAGAAAATAGTTACTTATCTGGACATATGAAGTTAATAGCTCATCAGTCTAAAACATCAACATGGTCTTGCCCATGTGAGAGTCCTGGTGCTCTTCCCGGTGACCTCATTGTATGTATCTTGGGCTTCCTTACACATGTCAGATTCTGTGCAACTATAATTCTTAAATAGCATCCTATTTCATAGTGTGAAAGTGAAACTAGAATTTTGCTGGGTTACCCATCACTTAGAGAAACCAGTGAACAGAGATGGGAATGGAATCATAAAATTACGCTTTATCAAGGGAAAAGGCACTCTGAAAAGTAGTGGATTAATATCTGTTTTCAATTTCATTGTCAGTCGGGAGATTATACAGGGATAATGGGGAGACACAAAGTCAGTCCCTCTGGAGCTCACCTTGGCTTTTGGTCTTTGAGACTCAGTACATCTGCGTGGTTCTTTTGTTGTCTTCCCTTTCGCTACTCATGCTCTCGATGTTTGGTCTCAGCCATGCTTTGAACTACTGAGTAAACTTAGTTTCCCTTGGTATCCACCCGTTCATCCAGGGGATCTGGCCTGGGAGGGGTAACTCAGAATAAGTCAATTGATAACAGTGTGAATATTCTAAGTTAATAACAAGTACATGGAGATTTCTTTAAACAATATGGAATACAAATACATCCTTATAGTACAAAATAGAAGAGAAAGCCCATCTTTTCTCCTCTTCCCAAACAAAAGGAAACTCTGAGTTTCTAAAAGGTCATTCTCAAAACTGGTCCATTGTGCTTCCTATCACTTACATCCATCAAGTAAACTCATAAGGTTGACCAAATTTAGTGGACATGACAATAAATGCCTCAGTAAAGACAGAGTGAACAAGTAGCTACAGAAAAAGAAAGAATCTATAAAGGCCATCTTTGGCAACTGTGTATCTCAACAAAGTACATCAAGGACTCTTGAATTTATCTTATGAATTCTGGGGCATGTGAGTCATATGCAATCACAATTCTTGATAGGGAGACTGCAGGGATAAACTCAGCAAATAAAGAGCTTTCTTTAAAACATGAAAACATGATTTCTAACCTACATAGACTTCTTAGTGGAGTTGTGCCCACTAGTAAACCAAACTATGATAACAGAGGAGGTAGAAACAGGTCCCTGGAATTTTGCCAGACAACCTAGCCTACTTGATGACATTCTATGCCAAGAGAAGACCCAGTCTCAATCTAACAGTTGAAAGCCTATGAGAAGTAACACTGGAAATTGTTTTCTGACATATACACACATGTGCTCTACAGCATGTACACGCACAAAAACACACAAACACACACAGAGGGGGGGAGAGAGAGAGAGAGAGAGAGAGAGAGAGAGGAATACTCTGCACAAATAATATCTGTTTTCTGGAAATAGTTATGCTGACTATTGGAGGGTTAGTGCAGGGCAGCCAGACCTGCCTCCATTGTCTTCCCACTTACAGCTGACCCAAGCACACAGGCCCGAGAATTTCATTCAAGACCTAGAGATACCCTTTGGTGATCATGGTGAAGGTCAAGACGCTTCCCCAAAACACTTCCTGGAGAACTGGTGTTGACACCAAGATGTCAAAGATCAGGTATAGGAATGAATGAGTAACAACTGAGTTTGAAGCAGGGTCAGGAAAAAACCTTCTCCGTTTTGCTGAAAGCCAGGCCCCAAAGCAGTACTAACCTCATCAGGAACAGTTATACACAGTCGTTGTCAGGCCCAATATACCTATGACTCTTGAGTTCTCTGAGGGGCCCAGTGTTGAGATATACCCTGGGTGTGGATAAATTTTGCTCTGGATTGAAAATAAGAATGGATGCACAGGGGTTGAGTGGGCATGGTATCCTTTCTGTCCTCAAGAGAAGTCCTGCTATCATGATTCCCTGTTCAACTCCACAAATAATTGAGCAGTTCTTAAGTGATGATGAGGGTAAGGGCTATTGTCTACCTGTAGCAGGGAGGCCGCTTGTTTGTTCTGGCTGCCCAGAACCAAAATAATCACATAGAAACCATATTAATTAAATCACTGCTTGGCCCATTAGCTCTAGCTTCTTATTGACTGATTCTTATATATTAATTTAACCCATTTCTATTAATCTGTGTATTGTCGTGTGGCTGTGGCTTATCAGGTGAAGTTCTGACTGGCTCTGGCAAGGCTACATGGCTTCTATCTGACTCCACCCTCTACTCTCCCAGCATTCAGCTTAATTTTCCCCCCCTGGCTCTGTTCCCTTATAGCTCAGCTATAGGCCCAGAGCTGTTCCAATATTTGTCAATGGTAATCACAGCATACAGAAGGAAATCCCACATCACCTCCCATTTTCTGTTTAAATAAAAAAGAAGGTTTTAACTTTAGCATAGTGAAAATACATAAAACACTTATCAAGCAAGAATTGCAGTTATATTTATTTTATCTTTTACCATAACTAAGGAAAACTATATTATTACTATCTATTCTTCAATTCCATCAAAGACTACAGAAGGATATAATATTACCTAAGTAAACAGGAAGTTCATTGTAAGCAACTTCTAAAACTCTAGAATTGGCAGAGACTTCTCACTGCCCGGACAGTTACCCAAAGTTCTTCCACACCATTGGGGCAGCCATCTTCAGCCTACAGGCCCATCGTATCCAGAAGACTTTTCCATGAAGCAGGAAATTTCAAATACAGTTCCACCTACATTGGCAGTTTGTTAGTCACTTTTTTCTGTGCCCTGCAGAATGTCTAGCAGACTCTTTCATGAAGCAGGAACCCCCGGATGATCATGTCACCTTTAGCCAAGTTCGGCAGTCACTTCTCTGTGGGTCCTACATGTCTAGTTTATCAAGCAGTCCAAGCAAGAGCAATTTCTTGCCCAATTGACTAACAAACTCCAGAAAGAGCCTCTTCAATGCCTATCCTCTTGATGTAGATCGGTGCTGCCAGGAGCAGCTATGTCTTGTTATCATGAAAAGTTCTAAGTTCTTAAAACATTTTAAATGCCATATTCTGTAGTCTTCAAAAGGTTTGAAGAATGTCTATCCATCTGAAGTACATCTCTGTATAACTAGAAAAATCTAACTAACATGACTTCAAGATTGACTATTATAAATGATATCTATTAATCTGTATTTCTAAATTATAGATTACATTTTTAAATGAGCTACCAAACATAATACCTTAATCAAGAGCAGAAATATACACATAACAAAATTGACCTTGAATTTCTATCAATAAATCAAGATCCATATCAATGCAAATCTCTATAGCATATCTCCCTTTAAATGTAAAAGAACGTTTATAAACAATATTTGGGAATATGGGCATAGTTATTCTCTAAACTTCTGTTTATTGGGCAAAGTATTTTTTTGTGTGATTAATTACCTTCTTACCACTGCAAACATCTCCTTTATTTTAATCCTTTGATAAGAAGATGGCAAAGAATGCCACCATCAATCATACATATATAGAAGTTCCAGTTTTGTTTTGTTTCTGAAAGGGTGTTTAAGGACAATTCTGAATTTAGTCTTAGATAATAAAGAATTAAAATGTAAGTTCTAAGTTGCTGGTTTCTAAAAGCATTTTAATTTAATAGATCAATTATAACATGTGCTAAATACTTTTTATTTGATATATTATACATAGACCACAGTAAGCGCCTTTCAATCATAAAAGCATCTTTTGACTTATGAAATTCTAATTAAAATAACATCATTGAGTCAAAAAATAGACAGTTGCCTTCTGACAACTTAGTCATTGCTTGTAACAGCAGGGAGTACAAACTTTAACAAAGGAGAGTCTTCTTGTTTCTGAGATGGTGACAGAATTTCCCCAGTGTTTAAACATATTCATATGTCCAATTATATAAATTTAATTATAAAACCATTCAATAGGTTTGATGTGATACCCCAAACTTTGTGGAAAGTAGAACTTTAATAATTAAACCCTATCTTCTCTTGAGAAAGGGAGAGTAGTGATAGCGTTTATGCAACTGAAATTGTTACTTTTAAAAAAGATTATATCTACTTTTCTACAAGTCAGTTTTACTTAATCAGGACTGTCCAACAAAACACTGTTGGCCATTTATGATCTGAATTTTGGTGTATGAATTAAATTGCAATACACATTAAAAGTCATGAGACATTTGTTTCGTGATAAATAAGGCAGTTGAATCACACATTAGTAGCCATTTTAAGATAAGCTATTAGGTCTGCCCTCTTTCCCTTCTTCTTAATTCCAGCGAAGATCATTTTTGTTCCAGGGATGTACTTTTGGGGATTCCCCAAATACTCCATCAGGATATCCTCGCCCTAGTTGATGCCTGTGTTCTTGTTGCTATCTGAGAATCCAGATGCATGACCTCTCTTCCTCTAAAACAGACCATGGAGATTTAGTCCAGTCTTAGGCTTGCCTCCCTTTTCCACAGTGTAGCATTGGGCACACTTCTCAACAAAAATCTTCTTACCTTTCTCAAAGTTACCCATTTTTAATTCACTCCTGGGTGATCAATATCACAAATGCTGCAACCCAAAGATAGATGTCCCACTCTCTCATGAAGTAATTTTTTGGTGGAATGTTTAAGGGAATCTTTCAAGGGGTCTTGGTCCATCAAGTGATATTAATCAGGACAAAATGCACAGGTTCTCATTCTCTGTGGAAACAAATAAAGAACCTCTTCTCCAAAGCAACATATCCTTAGACCAAAATTCTGAAGTCAAGATATCTTTATAATATACATGCTAGTTTAGCTTAGCAATCCCCAGAATCAAAGGTCTCTCTGCAGCCAAAAATTTCAAAGAAAACAAAATAGTATACATAATCCAGACTCTCTTTGCATCTTCCATCTTTACGTGGCTTGTTTTTCTTTACTCCTTTTAATCTATGACTGTCTGTACTCTCTCTTTAAAGACTTTGTTTTATTTTTAAAAAGCCATTTACTTCCTTGTATAACTCTCTGTACTGTACTTTTTCTTCTCTCTCCCAAGCCTATGCACATTTCTCTAAGACTGTGACCCATTTAGATGTCTTTTATGTCTGAGTCTGTCCTATAGTGTATCTGTAATTTTTTACTGTCCAGGAGCACTTCTTAAAATTCTAAGGCCTTCTTATGAACTTAAGTGGCTGCATTACTAGGGTAAATATGGCACTGTTTACTTTCCCTGCCCAGCCCAGCATTGTGAAGCTGTTCGCTGTCTCTGAGAGCCATGCTCATAGCCCCATTTTTAGGTATACTGTCAGTCTATGTTGACATTAAGCAAGTTGTAGCAGTCTGCTCACAGACTGTAATCAAATGCTCTGTAGATAGACCTCCAGAAAGAGTCAGAGTTCACACCAGCAGCACAACCAAGAAAGCCAGCATTTGAAAACCGTGGTTGTGTGTGTGTGTGTGTGTGTGTGTGTGTGTGTGTGTGTGCTACCACTGATTTCTTAAAGGAGCTGCAGCATGCCACAATCAAGCAAAGCCTATTCGGGAAAATGAATGTGATTAAACTTTGCTTTTTAGTGTCTATAATTTCTTTTCAAGCCCTCTCAGGTTTTATATAGATTTAGTCCACAAATTTGTAGTAGGGAGGCCACTTGTTTGTCCCAATTGCCCAGAACCAAAATAATCACACAGAAACTACATTAATTTCATCACTGCTTGGCCCATTAGCTCTACCTTTTTGTTGGCTAACTCTTATGTATTAATTTAACCCATTTCTATTAATCTGTGTATTGCCATTTGGCTGTGGCTTACTAGCTAAAGTTCCATCTGGTTCCGGTGGGGCTACGTGACGTCTCTCTGACTCTGCCCTCTTTTCTACCAGAATTCACTTTAGTTTTCCCCACCTAGCTCTGTTTCCCTATAGCTCTGCTACAGGCCCAATGCAGTTTCTTTATTTTTCAATGGTAACCACAGTACACAGAGGGAAATCTCACATCATCTATAAAGTGGTATGGAATTTATGGGTCTAGGGGAGATATGAAAGATTCAAAATAAGAATATAGGTTAATCCATTGGTGAGTAAATGGCATAGTGACTTCAAAGTAGCAAAACTCTTGTCAGACATCTGTAGTATCACTAATGTAAGATGTAGATGAGAACAAACAATTTCCCTCAGAGAGGAGGGAAATAAGAAAGACTTTCCCCACAAGGTCACAAGAAACCATCCAAGCTTACTTGAAGAGGTGGCTTAGCTAATAAAATGCTTGACATGCAATATTGAGTACCTGGGCTTGATCTCCCAGAACCTGTGAGGAAAAGCTGCATACAGGGACATGTCTTTATAATTCCAGTGCCCTGGCTCTGAAATAATTATTCTATAGTTATTCTACCCAAATGGGTGGTCTCCAGATTTGACGGTAGACCCTGTGTGATTGTTCTAAAAGGTAATGTCTTCCATAGACTCATACATGTGAATTCCTGGTTCCCAGTTTGTGTACTTTTTAGGAAGGATTCATAAGCATTGCTTTGTGGGAGTGGGTGTGGCATTTTTGAAGGAGGCATGTCACTTGGAAATAGGCTTTTAAAAGGCTCACTCTTATTCTCTCTCCATATATGCCTCTGGATCAAATTTTTGTTCTCAGCTCCTAGTCAAGTATCATGCCTATCTGCCTGCAAGCATGTGTCCTATCATGATAATCAGGGACTAACCCTCTTTACCATAATCATGCTCACAACTGAATGATTTGTTTTATAAGTTTCTTTTGACATGGTGATTCTCAACAGCAATAAAACAGTTACTAACACTCTACATCTCAAATATAAGGTGGGAGTGCTGGAGGAGGACACCTATTGTTAACCTCTGGCTTCCACGTGAGAACATATAAACATGTATTCATATACATATGTACACATATATACACTCACACACAAAGAATCCACTGACTTCAATTGAAGCATTTCTATACAATTTGAAAAGCACAAACTTGATGAGAGATTTTAATTTTGATATTAGTATTGATAAATAAAACAGTGCATATTTTGTCTTAATTACTCATGAGGAAGTACATAGATTTTTAAATGCAGGCTCTATAATATATGCTTTCTGTCCCCGGTTATAGGCCATTATTTAATTCGTGTACTTATTGAGGAAGTGCTAAAAATGGATTTTAGTAAGAGATAATGGAAACTTGAATGGAAATTTTAATGCCCTAATATAATATCAAATTTGAAATGTTTTATTTTTTGAGCTCAGGGAAATCACTTAACCTCTCTGAATGCCAAATCATTTATTTAACAAGAATTTGAATTGTTTGGTCTTATATCTTTATTTCAGTTCTAAAATTATATCCTAAAACATGTTTTCTTTAAAAAAAAATGTCTTTTACTGTTTTGTCCCTCTCCAAGTTTGTGGTTAGAAAGTGGGACACCTCTTGTAAATTCAGCAGAAAAAAACACATCACATTATTTGAACTTTCTGATGAGACTGAATTGGAATACTTCTTTGACTATTCCATAGGGACGGGAAGGTAAACAGGTGAATGACAGCAGAAGATGAGGCTAATAGAGAGGGACAGTTGTCTGATTTGTGTTTAGATTGAAGTTTGGGAATAAGCTGAGGGGTCAGGGAAGATGAGCTGTAAATTTATTTTTAGGCTTCTGGGGTTTGACTGAATCTTATATGGCTTGCAATTCTTGTGTTGATTTAGAAATGAGCAGGCTGCTAACTGATGAAGTATACAGGTATTGTTGCTGCAGCCAGCAGCCCTAACAAATCCGGCTCAAGTGTTGTTCCCAACAACTCACATTAATAGTGAAGAACAGAAAAAGATGTTAATACAGAGTTGTCACAATAGGAAGAGGAACAATGAGATTCCTGGGCTAAAATAGGGGAAGTGACTTGAGGTTTATGTTTAAATTCAGGGAGAGGGGTGTGGATAATTAAGCACTTTATCAAGGTGTGGTCTTGCCCATCCTTGACCCATCAAAGACTGGAGCCTTCCTGCAGGAAGCTAGTCTGACATAATTTCCACAGCTGTCAAATCTGTTTTCCTTTTTTGAACAACCCTTACCCTATGAACCCCTCTGCTGTCATCAGATGTTAGCATTCAGGCATCTGTACTGGCCTGCCCTAGGGATTCTGATAGGACACACACTCAGCAGTAGGCACTAAGAACATCGCCTATGCATATTCACTTAGTTCCCTATTAAAAGGACCCTGCTCACATCCCATCTCTATCTCCTTCTCAGCCTGTCTCTCTGTCTGTTCCTTGCTTTCCCTGCTTCTCTGTCTGTCTTGCTGTCTCTCCCTATTCTCTCCCTCTTTCTCTGCCTCTCTCTCTTCCCTTCTGCTGCTCCTGTCCCCAGAGACAGGTCTCCTTCTTCCTTTTCTCCCTTTTATATTCCCTTTTATCTAATGAAAAATTCCTCCATGTGAGTTCTGTCACATGATATCTTTTTCTCTCATGATACCTTTTTAAAATCACAACAGCACACACCTTGCCTTCTCCCAGAATGAGAATCCTGAGAAAATTTCACCTCTCCAGGGAATTGTGTATTGTAATTTATATTCTCACTATTGTAATACATTTTTATGCTTTGACTAACTGCACATTCTCCATTTTAGAGGGTCCAGGATTCCCCTGCCCAGAGAATGATCACATACAAAATTAAGATGGGTCTTCACACATCAATTAATGCTGTCAAGATAATCCTCATAAGCATAACCAGAGGCTCATCCCCCAGGAGACTCTAGAGTCTATAAAGTGTGGATAATGCAGAATACTTGTGTTGGCAGTCCAGATACCTAGAGTGAATGCAAACTCATTCCTTTTAGGCATGCTGGTTATGTAATTATCTCACTCTTAATAAGGTTGTGAGAATGTATATGTTTGGGGAGATATCAAAGATGTAAAATCAGAATGGAGACAAGTCTGATGGCTGACTTTAGGTGAGCTAATTGGCATATGTATGACACTTTTTACAACTCATTGCAGCACTTACTGTTGTTTTGTGGGTAATCAATGTGACATGTTAGATGGGGCTTGATGGAGGCAATGTGGAAATGAAGGGAACAAGACAGACATCTACAGGAGCAGAATTGTTCATTAATCAAAACAGTTGAAGGGCTGCAGTCTCTTCATGGACTCAAAGCTGTATGTGTGTGGTGATGGGGTTTGTGGTTTTTTTAGGATGAAAACGGAAAAATTTTTAGAGGTATAATATTCCATCTGCAGACCTGTTTTCCCATTTTCTACCACTGGAGGTGGCAGAAAACAGCAGGTCTCATATGTGAATCTCCCTACCAGAAGGTTCCACAAGTGTGGTAGGGCAAGTCAACTTTCCTGCTCAGGGCTTCTGAGTCCACCCGTGACTTTTAGGTAATTAGCTCTTCATTCCAGATGCTGAAGACAGCTAGAAAAGAAAGGGGAAGCTGTCTTCTCTTATTGGCTACTTCCCACAGATTGGCTGAAGAATAAAGAGTTATGATTTGTCCTCAGGATCTAGGGGACATGGGTTGTATCGACTTCATACAGCAGAAGGAAGGCATTAACTTGATCAGCTGGTGGCGGATAATGGTATTGGTATCATGTGCTCCTAGAGAATTTTCTGGAAAAAAAATTGTTAGGGGCTGTGAAAATGGATGATTTGGTTACAGGTTTAAAGGTGATTATCCTGTAGTGTGGCAGTACAAGTGACAGAAATAAAAGTGGGAGACAGAAAAAGAAGACTGTGAGAGAAAATGAGATCCTATAGACTGGAGTTCTGGTGTGGAGGGGTAGGGGTGAGTGTTCAGTACTGTCTTCAATAACTGACAGTAGGGGGCAAGGGTGATTTGGGCCAGAATGGGAAGAATGACAATAATGAGAACTTAGAGGGAGAGCAATAACTCACCATTTTGGGATTTACAAAGAATAGGGGATTAGAAGAGGGTGGAAAAAGCAGAGTCATCATGAGAGGTCTATTATGTGCATGAGATGTGGCAAGGGGTCAGTCACTGTGTAAAGACATACTTTGAGACAGGTGTGTATCCATAGTGATGAGGAGGGCAGGGGCAGCCCAGAAACCCTGAACCGTAGTAGATAGATAGACACAATAGTTGAGTGAGTAGATCCAGCTACCTTAAGAGCTGGTAAGTTCTCTTTAGGCGAGGCATCTAGCTCCCTTGAGCTTAGTTTAATAGGAGAGGTAGGAGTAGAGTCCATAGAAGGTTTACTTTGAATTGTTAGGGATAGAAGAGTGTATTCAGAGACCACTTGTTCATATTCCTGGCCGCCCAGACTCTCAAAATAATCACATAGAAGCAATATTTTTTTGCAATACCTAATGAGTAACTTAAATGTATTACTAGCTAGCTCTTAAATTGAGAATTAACCTATTTCCATTATCTTACATTTTACCATGAGACTCATGGCCTACCATCAAGGTTCCAGCTGAGAGCTTGCATATTTTCCCTCTGGTAGCTGTATGGTATCTCCTGACTCTACCTTCTTTCTCCCAGCATTCAATTTAATTCACCCACCCTCGGCCTAGCTCTATTCTGCCCTATCACAGGCCCAAAACATCTTCTTTATTAATCAATGATATTTGCAGCATACAGAGGGGAATAACAAATGATCTCTCATTTCCTGTCTAAATAAAAAGGAAGATTTTAACTTTAACATAGTAAAATTACATATAACAAAACAGGCATCAAGCAAGAATTATAATTACAATATTTATATCTACTTTATCTTTTATCATAACTAGAAAAACTATAATTATTATTATCTATTCTTTAACTCCATCAAAGACTTCAGAAGGATGAAATTTTACCTAAGTAAACAGTAAGTGAATTGTAAGCAACTTCCAAAACTTTAGAATTGACAGAGACATCTCATTGTCTGGACAGTCACCCAAAATTCTTCTGTACCATTGGGGCATTCATCTTTAGCCTACAGATCCATAGTGTCTGGAAGACTTTTTTTCATGAAGCAGGAA
Organism: Microtus ochrogaster; assembly: GCF_000317375.1. Lineage (NCBI taxonomy): Eukaryota > Metazoa > Chordata > Mammalia > Rodentia > Cricetidae > Microtus > Microtus ochrogaster. The sequence goes on along the minus strand of NC_022013.1, from coordinate 17,661,377 downwards.
ATTTCAAAGACAGTTCCACCTATATTGACAATTTGTCAGTAACTTTTTTATGTACTCTGCAAAATATTTGACAGACTCTTTCATGAAGCAGAAACCCAAAAAGACTGTCTCACCTTCATTAGGGAACTTCAGCAGTCATTTCTCTGTGGGTCCTGCATGTCCAGTTAATACAGCATAACATCAAACAGTCCAAGCAAGAGGAGTCTCCTGCTCAAATGGCCAGCAAACTTTACAAGGAGCCTCTTCAATGCCTATCATCGTCTTGAAGTAGATAGCTGCTGTCAGGAGCAGATGTATCTCTTTGTCATGAAAAGTACTAAATTCATAAAACATTTAAATGCCATAAATTGTATGTTCAGTACCAATCTGCTGACAGAGGCCACTTGTTTGTTTTTTAGGCCTTCCCGACTCCCCCCAAAAATCACACAGAAGCTGTATTATTTGCAATACTGTTTGGTCAATATCTTATGCATATTACTAGTTGGTTCTTACATCTAGAATCAACCCATTCCCATTATTTTATATTTTACTCTGAGGCTCATAGACTACTGGCAAGGTTCTAGCGTACAGCTCGTGTCTTTCCCCTCTGGTGGCTACATGGTATGTCCTGACTCCACCTTCCCTCTCCAAGCATTCAGTTAATATTTCCCTACCTAACTCTATTCTGCCCTATCACAGACTCAAAACAGCTTCTTTATTAACAGATGGTATTTACAGCATACAGAGGGTAATCCACACCAGAAAGGGGCCCTAGCAAGGGGAAAAAGAAAGTTGTATACATAGGCTGTGTGCTTGTCTCCCAGCTACCCAGACCAGAATAATCACACAGAAACTATATAAATTACAACACTGTCCAATAGCTTATGCATATTCCTGGCTAATTATTATATCTTAATTTAGCCCATTTGTATCAACCTGTGTATTTCCACGAGGCTGTGGCTTACCAGTAGGGTTCCTGTTTTCCAGCGTCTTTCTCCTTCTGCAGCTACATGGTATCGCCTTGACTCTGCCTACCCTCTTTATATATTTCTTCCAGCCTGGCTATATTCTCCCCTGCCATAGGCCAAAACATCTTTGTTCACTAACCAAAAAAACTAACACATATACAGAAGGAGATCCCATATTAGAGAGTGGCACTATATGAAGCCAAAAAGTATAGTACAAACAAGATAGTAGAAGGCCAAGAGAAATTTTGACTTGCAAGTCTAGTCATTCAGGATGGAGTGGTTAGTCCCACTACCTGGAGCGCTGCACCAGAGTAAACTAGTGATAGAATCAGGGCGCTACAGAGCATCTAAGCAAGAGAACAGGAGAAAATAGAGCTCTGATGTAAAGTACCATTGTGAACTACCTGAAGTGGGTACTGGGAACTGAATGTTGAATTCAGTATGTCTGCAAGAACAAAAAGTAATCTTAAGCTCTGATGTGTCACTCTAGGTCCAAATCTTCAAAATCCAAACTTAGGATGCTAGAATCCAGTTAGTGACAGCAGAGCGCCTGCTTCCTAAGGCTGTGTCAGCAGAATGTGTGTTTGGGAGCACCAGTAGCCTATGCAGTCCTGAGCAGCTGTTGAAGTTCCCCTTTCAGATGTGACTGCAATCACACAGGCTGCCAAGTCTTCTCCACGTAGGCCTGCTGTTATTAGAAGATACCAGTGTCCAGGGATTGGAAATGTTAAAGACATAATAATGTCTTCACAGTGAGAAATCACTCAGCACACTTGGAGATTGGTAAATAAAAAAGCTCCTTCATAACAGCAGTTTAATCATCTCCAGCTCTGTCTAATGCCTAAAGAGGAGCCAATCTTGAGTAGAGGATTGTGCTAGCTTATTTACATGCCAAGCTTAAGCATTCTAGATATGCCGTCATATTTAAATCTCATTCATACACCAGCCCCAGGTCACACTTTTAAAATTAAACAGTCATGCGAGTGCAGGTCTGGCCACTTAGGTACACAGTACAGATATTGTCAAAATTATTTTAAGTACACCAGTATTGTTTGGGTTTATTGTTGCTGGTATTGTTTCCCTATAGTTGTTAGCCAGGATTTTCTTGTCTTCCTGGCAAAATTATGCTTTTCTCAAAAAAAAAAAAAAAGAACCAGGGACTGTTTGGCTGGGGAGGATGTTGTAGTGATTGTGACACCATGTTTCCCTACTGCTGCCTGTTAGAAGGATGTTCTTTGATATAGTGATGGGCCTAATGACTGATTGCAAGCCAATGTTGTCTTCTCTGCTATGGGAATGGGACCTAATAGCTAGAAACCTTGGTTAACAAACAATGACATCCTAGACTCCTAAGTCATGCTTGTCTCTAAGAGGCCAGGTTAGCAGACTGCTTATGTTTGGGGTATTTGGATGCATTGCTTCCTTAGCTAAATGCTACTTTGTATGATTTAATGTCTCCTAAGCAAATATGATTTGGTGGCACTCAACCTATTCTCAGTCTGGTCACATTGAGTAAGTTGTCTTTCTCTGCTTTCCAGCATACAATGTATTTCACTAGAACAAGAGCAGGTGACATAGTCTGGCTTGTTAGGGCTTACAGTGCTCAGGCTCTGATGCTGACATCGAGGCTTATGAGGGATAGAGGGGAAAACAGCCCAGCTATTATGGGAACTAAAGAATGACCTTTTCACTTCTGATTAGAACTATGGGCTAGGATTCGGAATCTCCATTCCCCTCTTTACATGATAATTAAAAACGCTTCTGGAGTTCAAAAAGTTTCCCAAAAGCAAGCTGAATATAACCTGTGGTATTTGCTATCATGATACACATGTGTCTACTCCCTCAAATGCACAGGGTCTAGAATAGAGTGTTCAGATTCTGGTGTCTTGAGTCAGAAGACAATACCTCTCCCCAGTTCCTCACTATCTAAGAACAAAGCTCAAGGATTTTCATGGATGATTCTCCTGGGCAGTGGGAAAAGATCTGTGAGATTCCCCATTCCCACACTATTTTCTGGGTGTGTACGCGCATGTGGGGAAGCTAGATAACAACCCCAGGTGATGTTCCTCAAATAGTGCTCAATTCTTTTTGAAAAATTGGGTCTTGCCAATTCAGCAGGGCTGTGTGACCAATGACCCCCATGAGTCTAGCTCTACTCAACCACAACTCCTTGATGATGGTTTATAAGTGTGTCCTCCATACACAGCTTAAAAATGGATTCTGGGGATCAAACTCAAACCTTTATGCTTATGCTCTGAGTACTTTGTTGACTGAGCCATCTCCCCAGATCCCCAAACTTACTATTCTTCCTCCCACCTGACCTCTTAAAACCCCTCATCCTTACTCAGAGTCCTTGTGCTATGGACCTGCTGAGTCTTTGGGAAACACATTCCCTTCCAAGGACCCTTACCTCCTTATTGTCTGTAATGAAAATGGGAACAGCTTGAAAAATGTTTTAATTCTGTTCCTTGGAAGTTGGCAGAAGAGTTTGAAAACTGAAGGAGTTGTCTGGGAATTTAGTTATATTATTGTTTCCTGGGAAGTCTCAGAAAGAATAGATGATGGACAGACTAGTTGTTTCGGTTACAAATGTTAGTACTGCCTAATCTGATGACTCAATTTCCATCCCAGAATCTTACACAGTGGAAGGAGAGAAATGTCTTCTGCAAATTGTTCTCTGATCTACAAACACACACACACACACACACTTAATTGATTTGTCAGATTACAGTAATGAATAGAAGGTATGACCAACATGGCTTTTAACCAGAAGAATTTTAATGAGAGCCTGTTTACCAAAGTGTGGGAAGTGAAAAGGAAACAATGAAACTTAAAGTAGGTCACACTGTACTAAGTGAAAAGCTGTTATCATTCATGCCCAAAAGTGAATGAGAAATGTGATGGTGGTAGCAGAACTCGTGTTAGGGTATCTGGGATGAACAAAACCATAGAGCAATATTTGCTAACACACATTTTCCCTCTCCTATCAGTCTGTTAATCTCCCAGGAGAAGAACTGCGTAGCCAATCTCTCGGGGCATGAAGCAGAGCAGAGAAGGCACAAATGCACATGTGAGGGATCACCAAAGTGTCATGGCACAATAGGCTCCCCGTGGGAAGGAATTGACCTCATGCATGAGTGCTTGGACATAATAGAAACCGTAAAAGTTGTTCTAAGTGCATTTTCATGTTTGTCTGGTGTATCTCCTCCACTCAGTGACCTAGAAACTCAGGACTTTCTAGCTTATGACTGCATTTTATTCTGGGATGTGACCATCATGGTGTCCCATCATCAAAAGGAAGAACATGAAGACAGTTCCTCAAAGATCTGAAACTAGTAAGTGTCATGAAAACTCTCTCATAAGTTTCTCCTCTCTCTCTCTCTCTCTCTCTCTCTCTCTCTCTCTCTCTCTCTCCCCTCTCTTCCTTTCCCCATCTCTCTATCCTTCCACTTTCCTTTATGGTAACCGGTTCTCATGCATCTCATGTACTTGCTGTACAACTTCTGATTCTTCTGCATCAACCCAGTACCACCCCACCTAGTTCATATGTTGCTGGAGACTGAACCCTTTTTCTATATTAAGTAATCACTTTAACAGTTGAACTACTATTCTAGCCCCATGCTCTTTGAGGAATGTGGTTTCAGGTGCAAACCGAACCTCAAGGGAAGCTGTGATAAGATAGTTGTGCTGTGTTTCCAAATGATGGGGGGTAGGATTAGGGATGGCTGATATTGATAAGAATGCTGTACCGAATCCCCTACTCCAAACTGTCAAGAGCATTTTTAAGCATTTTGGACCAATAGCTCTGTGAAAAGATATTAAGTTGACCTCCATAGAGGACCCACATCCTCTAACCCTGCAAGAGAAAATTCTACACCAGCTTTTTGGGCCTCTGGTTGAGGGCAACCCTCAGAGTGATGGCTGCTTTACTCTCCACATCTAAGCACCATGTGCTCCCACATTTTTCTACTGCTACCTTTGTCGGGAGCGACTTCTTCCTTCCTACACACCCTTACCCTAGGGACTGCAACCACATTGTTTCATTTTACATATTAATATCATCTAAAATCTATCCTAGCCCCATACCCCGGATTCCACAATGTTCCCCCAGGATAGGGCTCATTTCCCAAGTGAAAACTTGTAGTGAAAATTCTAATAGGTCTTAATAATAAAAATCCGGAGTTATTGGTATACATGCTGAAAGATTGAAGAAGTAAAGGAGCCAGTCACTAGAGAGACCTTTTACCTCTACTGAATCCTCAAACCAAAGTCAGGAAGATTCTGTCTGCAGGAATTTTCAGACTGAACACCTTGAGATCGTGCCTCCTCATGCCTTATATTCCTCAATCTGTCCAGCCATATCCTTTCCTGTCTCCTTCTTCCTAGTGTTGGAATTAATGGCATGTGACTCCCAAGTACTGGGATTAAAGGTGTGAGCCACCACTTCCTGGCTCTATTCCTATTTTAGATTAGATCAGTTTAGCGTAGCCCAGGGCAGCCTTGAACTCACAGAGATCCATCTATCTCTGTGCCCTCAGTGCTGGGATCAAAGGTGTGTGCCACCACTGCCTGGCCTCTATGGATAACTAATGGTTTGTTCCACACTCTGATCCTCAGGCAAGTTTTAGTTGTTATAGCACAAATAATCACCACAAAAACTGATTGAAATTTCCCTAATGCACAATAAGAAAAGAATTAGAAATGCTAGGGATTCTGTAAAATACACCATTTTAATGCCATCTTTCACATAGTAAGCCTTCTTAGGTACACAACTCTGAAATATTAACAAGCATTGACTTAGTGAAGGTCAATGAAGATGGTTCAGTGAGTAAAAGCACCTGTGCTGCCAGCAAGATCCAGTTTGAGTGTCCAGCACCCATGTGAAAACAGTGGTGCTGTGAATCTGGAGATAGGAGGATGGGTATGGCATTCTGGCTGTTAGGCTAGCTCCTAGTTCAGAGAGATCATTTCTCAGGGGAGTAAGATGGGAAGTAATAGATCAGGACACCCCAAGAATTCCTCTAGTCTCTGCATGCATGGGGTACACACTTGAACATGCACACACCTATATACTCCACAAGTATAACCAACACACATACATATACACAAATAAAAAATAAAATAATTGACTGCAATATATATGCATCTTTGATGTCATGGTTATATATGTGTGTTTGGTTAAATAAGACATTTGGATAAGTGTGAATTTACTTTTAGATAATTGTGTCTGGTCTTAAGAGGCATAAGGGTAGAGAATAGATGTTTAAAAAAATAATTTGGAACTGAATTCAGTCAAGTAAGGTGCTTGCCATTGAAGCACTAGGATCCGAGTTCAAGTGTTAAATAAAAATTGACTTATTATCACATGCCTGGGATCCCAGAACTGGGTGGGGTTGGGCTGACAGAAGTATCCCGTGTGCGAACTCACCAGCCAGTCTAGTTGTTTTGGTGGGTGGCAGGTACAGTGAAAGCTCATGTTCTCCCATGGGTCTACAAGGACAACCTCAGCTCTGATTCCTGGTGGATGTATATGCTTAGCCTGAACTGGCCCTCTCATGTGATTGAATTGGGGACTACCCCCTTTGTCATCAGAGAGTCTTCATCTGGTGACTGATGGAAGCAGATTGAGAGACCCATGGTCAAACCCATGGGCAGAGCATGAGGAGTCCTGCTGAGTAAAGGGAGAAGGGATTATAGGAGCCTGGGAGGTCAGGGACATTGCAGTAAATCTAGCAGAAACTTCTGGCCAGGCCCATGGAACTCACAGAGTCTGAACCAACAGCTAGGAAGTCCACATGGGAATAACCTAGACCCTCTGCACATATGACATGGTTGTATAGCTTGGTCTATTTGTGGGCCTCTTAGAAGTGGGAGCAGGGGTTGGCCCTGGTACTTTGTCTGGCTCTTGGGAACCTATTCCACATTGTGGATTGCCTTGCCCAGCCTGAATATGTGTTTGTGTTTTGGGAGGTTGGTGGTGCTTGAGTTTAGGGCAGCTTGATAAACTATACTTTGCTAATGCCCAAGGGAGGCCTACCCCTTTCTGTACAAATATGGAGGAGGAATGGATGGGGAGGGCAGAGGGGAGGTGTAGGGAGAGAGTGGGAAGAGAGAAGGGATGGATTGCTGAAGTTGGGATGTAAAATACATATTTAGATAATATAAAATTAATGTGGAAAACAACTGAGACAAACTCAGTGTCAACTTCTCCAACTTCTGGATTTTGCATGTGCAACATCACACACACACACACACACACACACCATACTAAAACCCACACACAGAGTCAAAGACAGACTGAGACAAAAAGAAAGAAGAGTTGGGGGAGGGGGAGAGAAGCAGAATGCCCTTTGTGATTTGGTTAGCTTGAAGTTATGACTTAGTGAAAGAAAATGAATGCATCAGTACAGGCCATCCTACCTCAATTGGCTTAATGTCTTGCTTTCTCTGTGCTTCAGCCACAATGGCTTAAACTAGAAGATAGTTATAATGGTTGATCCTTAATTTCCAACTTGATGAAATATAGACTCACCTGGGGGATGGGCCTGTAGACATGCCTTTGGGACCTATGTTGATTATAAAAATTGAAATCAGAATATATTTTCACTAAAGGTGGCTCCATTCCCTGGTCTGGCACCCTGGGTAGCATAAAATGAAAAGGGTGCTAAGGACCAGCTTCCATCTCTCTTTGACTCCTGACTGCAAAAACAATATGACCACATGAAGAGATTCCTCCCTCTCCTGAAGTTATGAGTTCTCATGCTGGATAGTACCTAAATCACTGACCCAGAGTAAACAAATCCTCCCTGAAGATTCTAATTTATTTTTTAGAGTAATTCATCACAGCAGCAGGAAAAGTGACTAACACTAGACCTCCACCGCTTATAAGAAATATTCAGCCTCAGTAAATATAACTAGAGAACATAGCTAAGCCCTCTGGTCTATGAACCCTTTATAAATACACTACCAGAGGCAATTATCAAATAGCATTGTGTCAAAATTGCCTTTTTCTGCTCATTGTCACTACAAGCATTGGAGCTGGCTTGACTTTCAGCGTCATTTTCTGTAAATAATAAATCCTTCATATTTTCACATGTTTAGATGAAGAACTTAATCACCCTGTTGAGAGTCTAGTTTAGCAGCTCTCTCCTGGCATCCATCTCTTAGCCCGAAGCAAACCTGTTTATTATTTCAGAAATGCAGCTCTTTGGACCTCTGTGTCAGACCTATGAGTTTCTCAAAAACACACTGCCCAATCTCTTACTCCTGTACATGTATAAATATTCTCATTCTCTAAAAGCCATTCTCACTCCTCAGTGTAGGCTGTGTTCCTCCCGTGGATCTGCATGAGTACCTGGACTTTTCCTCCCTACCTATTCAGAATATATGCTTGTTGGTTTGGACGTCTGAATTCTCTCACAGGCCCTGAGCTTTTCAGCCAGGGAAAGTGACTTAGAAGTGACACAGCTGCTAAATACAAATGTTCCTGGTCTTCTGAGATGGCTTCATTCATATCCAGCTTCCTTGAAGGTATCATGAAAAAAAGTAAGCAGGAAAAGAACCTGCCAAAAACAGAACCCATAAACAATCATTCATAGGTGGGTGGGGATGCATATAGCTCTGAGGCTTCCAGGATAGCTATTGTAAGACCCTATTATTGGTGAGACATTTTTAAAAAATTCTACTTGCTCAATATAGTTGACCAACAACAAAGCAAAATACAGATACAACAGCATGGTCAACTAATGTGTTACATTGGGTTTGTGGTGGGAAGTTGCTTACAGAAGCAGGAATGACTCAAAGACAGCTACATCAACAAAAGATCCATCAAGCATATGTGATAGAGCCCAAAACACAAGTTTGCAAGTGACAGATATGGTGTGATAAGCATGGGCAGGTGACACCACAAGGTAGTCTCTCCTGTGTTTAGCCCAGAGAGGAGTATGGGACATGGTAATACCAACCCGCAATATCGTCATCTGCCTTCTTGTCTTCCTGCCTGCCAGCCTGACTGTCTGTCTGTCTATCTTCTACCCATCTTTCATTTTAGTTTGATCTGTCTTTGATAAAGCTTCTTAAGGGTTCATGTATGTCCATATCATTCATATAAAAGCCCTTGAAGAAGTTAAATTGGAAGGGGCTGTTCTTTAGCAGTGAGATTTATGAGCAACATAACTGATGCTCTCTTAGTACCTCACTGCCCTGCAAGTGCCCTGAAACATTGGCAAGAAGGAAAATAATTCAATTCCTTTGGGAGTTCTGTTAAATTGAGAAAACTGAGGAGTCTGGGTGGAGGCCAAGCAGAGACATTTTTTAAACCCATAAGAGGATGAAACACCTAAAAGGCAGTGCACCATAGACTAAGAGTCCTGGGGAAATGTCATGACAAATTCCCACCTTTCCTTGCGTTGGTGTGGTAATCAAAACCAGGGCTGTTGTTATACTAGCTGAAAGAACAGGTCATTTATAGTGTGGCCAGATGGGGGACCCCATGCCACCATTCTCTATGACAATCCTCTTTCCAAAAGACCTTGCTAAATGCTCTACACTCTTTACCTTTAAAACCTCAGAATGAGACAGGGACATCAGATGTATTTCCCTCTGCATAATACATTTAATAAAGCGGTGGTCACTGTCTCAGTGCTATCTATGTACAGAAGCCTGTGTTTGATCAGCACCGAGAGCTCCCTGATCGATTTGTGATGCCTGCCATGGGTGCTAGGGATGACAAATGGCACTCCACATGATGAGTTTCACCACCGCTGAATAACTCAATAAATGCAGCACGCTGTCTTTGGCTAAGCCTTGTTCCCTTTGGCCAACTGGATACACTCTGCAGATTCTGCTTGAATTAGATGTATTTTTGGTTCATTAAGCTTCCTTGGGTTACCAATTAATATCTTAAAGCATCATTAAAGCCATAAAGCAACAGACAAGGACAACTTATTATATACCTATAAGGTGCTTTCAGTGTTGATTTTTAAATGCCACCATTGTACTACTGCGAATAAAAGAAACACTGATCATACAGGCACATGGTATGGGTAAAGTGGCTGTCAATGCATGATCTCCTAAAGAGTGGCTATTGTTCCCTGGGCAGAACTGTATACTGATACAATAAAGACAAGTAGGGAAGTAAAGGGTTAATTTTGTGCTTGAAGACTCAAATGTGACTTTTCAAGAAACCAGAGCTCCTTGTCACAGAAGGTACAGTCTGAAAGAGGCGTGGCCACACTAAACATGTGTAGAAGCTCTTGACTGTTACCTGGATGAATTGCATCAGGAGTCCAAGAGGAGGGCCTAAGTGTTCCTGCCCTTGATTAAGAGTTGAAAGTGTCCTGGTTCTTTCTTGGTGGGAATCATAAGAAAGTTATATGATTTATTTATTTTCTCTTC
>NC_022013.1:17643977-17650934 GCF_000317375.1 Microtus ochrogaster | reverse complement strand
TCCTCTTTCTCTCTCTCCTCTTTTTCTTTTCTTCCCCTTTTTCCTTCCTTCCTTCCTTCCTTCCTTCCTTCCTTCCTTCCTTCCTTCCTTCCTATCTTTGTCTTTCCTTCTTTCTTTTTAGATAGAATCTCAATCCCTGGTTGTCCTGAACCATGCTGTGTAAATCATGGTTGAATTCAAATTCACAGAGATCTGCCTTCCTCTGATTCCCAAATGCTATGATCAATTATTTGCTGCTAAGTGAGCACCTCAGCCTGGGAGCCCCAAGTAAGTGTGGCTGAAACTCCAATCAGTTGGTTTCCTACCAGGTTGTTGGGCACCAAGTCCAGGTCTCCATACTTGCATGACAAGTACTTTACCCACTGAACTTGTCAATTTTGTGTGTGCGCGTGCATTGTCAAATCTTTATGTTTTCCATGTGGGAGACCCCTGCAAAAGGCAAAACTATTTTTTCCTCAACAAAGCTTCAAGGTAAGCATTATGAATAAAACAAACCCATCTTCATGAAAATAATGGGTATTGAATCAATCAACTACTTTCTAATGCAATGGCATCTTAGATTCTCCATTCTTTCCTGGGGGAAAAAAAGGCTGTTAATAGTGAATAATCTTTCACAAACATCTAAACCTATTCTAGCAGAGATAGAGCTTTTCAAAAATGAGGAAATTTGTGCTTCTCTGTTTTAAAAGTTGAGAATTTGTAGATGTGGACATTTGGATCAATAGAGTTTGTGAACATAAATAAGTTTGAACTTACCACTTTCGTCTGCTCATCTTTTTTAGAAGATGTTATTTGGAGTTAGTAAATTGGGGCTGTCTCCTTGAGGTTCACAAAAGATCACATAATGATACCATCTGCTCTGCTGTAAGCAAGGTGTTGGTTGATTGCCTGTTCATTCTCTTGGGTCCAAGTGGAAAGGATATGAAAATAAGTTGGGCACAACAGGGCACTCTAAGTGTCAGGAAGGAGACAAACCAGGAGCAAACAAGGGAGTGGTCATTTCTATAGTGACCAGATAATGGGTCCAGGAATTCATTATCCTGCATTTACAGCCCCTGAAATGTTCAGTGCCACAAGAATAGAGAAAACAAAAGCTATCCCCTTTCCTTGCTTGGATACATTAGAGAGATACTTTGTTGCTTAAAGAACAAAACCTTGTTAGCTGAATAACCAGTTTGAATCTGTACAGTGATTTATTTAAAAACACACTTAAATTTGTATTGAACATTTAAGAAAACAGATTTATTTGAAAGTTCATCCACAAGGGTGCTTGAATCAGCACCTGATATTTTCCCTTTGCTGCTAGGGTTGTTTATTGTTTAATTTAGATTGTGTTCCAAACTCTGAACCGAACATATTTGCAGACTGTTTTCTGGGGGACAGAGGCATAAAGTTCGATTGTGCCTGGGTCCGTAATTTGAGGATGTGAATGAATCAGTTTTCCATCTTAATGACTTGATTTCTATTACTGTCCAATCAAACATTATTGTCATTCATGGTTCTAGTCAGAACTTCCCCAAAACGCTGAACACTTATTGAATGAGTCCGTTTATCCTTCTTATCTATATGCTCAGGAGACATACAGGCTCTAGCTCATTCCCTCTCATCAATATACATTTGATAATTCAGGACATATAATGCTGAAAGGAGGATGGGTACATGACTCCACAGGTAAAGTGTTTGGTGCAAAAGCTTAACAATTCAAGTTTGGATGCCTAGCCCAGGAAAAAGCTGAGGAAGTACTCATGATCCCAGTGCCATGGAGGCAGATCCAGTGGGGTTTCTATGATTTGTTGAGATGCCAGGATGGCCAGTCACTGAAAGCTAACTTTAGCGACATGCTGTCTTAAAAAAATGAATTATACCCAGACCTTGGTGGTGCAGGCCCTTTTATTCCAGCATACAGGAGGGAGGTGGAGGCAGGTGAATCTCTGTGAGTTCGAGGCCATCCTGGTTTAAAAGAGCTAGCTCCAGGACAGCTAGAAATGTTATACAGAAAAACCCTATCTTGAAAAACAAAAACAAAAAAGAAAATAAATAAATAAAAATATGGTGGAGAGTGATAGGTGAAGGATGCAACAACCATTTAAAAATGAAGCTTGCAGACTCATTGGGATTGGTGTTGTTGGAGGTGTGGCCTTGTTGAAGAAAGTGTGTCACAGGGGATGAGTGCTCAAAGTTGGCCTCGTGGCTCCCTCTCTCTTCCTGCTGCCTACAGATCCAGAGTCGAACTCTCAGCTTCTCTCTGTGTGCTGACTTGCTTCCCACCATGCTGATAATAGATTAAACCTCTGAACTGTAAGTAAGCCCCAATTAAATGCTTTCCTTTATAAGAGTTGTTGTGGTCATGGTGTCTATTCACAGCAATATGAAATTCTAACAAAGACATTGGAGGAAGAAAGCCTCTGAACTTCAGAGTAGAGGGGAGGGCTTAAGAAAGGCTGGGGGAGCATGAACTTTAAAAGGTAAAACAGGTACTTGTGATACTGAGGAAACCAGAAGATCAGTATGAGCTTTGACATGCTCATAGGTATCACAGGTAGCCCTATATACCTTCTGCCAGAGGTAAGGAAAATGACTCTTTTTAGATACAGTGTTTGGTAGATTCTAGTTTTTGTAAATGTACTGAGTCTTCATAATTGGTTAATGACTTCCTCCTCCAAAGACATGGAAGAGAGAATGTTGACATTGCACAAGGAGCGCTGGAATCTGTAACCAAAGGCATACCTTCCCATTGGACTTCCCATTTCAGATCAGCCACCTTCATATACCTTGAAGGTCATAAAATAGATGGTATGCATTGTTAAATGTGATTGGCTGTCTTATTTTATTAGGCACTATTTTTTGTCTGTAAGCCTTACACATATGGTATGTAAATCCCTTCAATCCAAAGGCTCCGTGAAAGACAGCATGGAAAAGAAGAAGGCCATCATTCACTTAATGCCAGCAACAAGAGAGTATGAATTCCAAGCATTCACTTTTATAATTTCTTGTACATCACTGAATTTCAGCCTAATCATAACTTTTATTTTTAAATATGATTAATCAAATTAATGTTGGATGAGAAACAAATGCGTGTAAATGTAGGGGCATGGAGTAAGGGCCCAGTATAATTAACAGCTCATATTAATCACTTTACTCCTTAGCCACTACCACAAAGTTTTTTACATTGGGTGTCAACTAACACTCTTCATAATGTACTCTTCAAACTCATCTGGCAGATCCCTTTTCTTCCATTGACTTTAGAAAGATTACTTTTGTTGTACTTATAGTGGGTCTGTGTGTGTGTGTGTGTGTGTGTGTGTGTGTGTGTGTGTGTAAGCCATAGAGAAATTTCAGTTGTCTTACTCAGGCACTAGCTACCCTACTCTTTTTTCCATTATTTCCCACTCCTTCTTTGTCTTCTTCTTATGGCAATAGCCATCAAAGTCCTTTTGTGGAAAGACCTTTGTGGTAGAGGTTTGTTCAAGAAAAGGCCTGGGTCCAAGGTTGGTCTCAGTCAGAGTCAATCCCAGATCTACCAGATGGAAGCTTTCCCCAGTTAGGCTATCACTGCCTAAGACAGGCAATCCAACAAAGGCTATCTGTGCTGTGAAGAGGCTATGAACCAGTTGCCTTCTCAGTTCATAAAGAAGTCCTAGTCTGGTTCTGACAGCCTCAAAGATTCCTAGGCAGATGCTGTTTTTCAGTCATATTGGAAGCCTGAAGAAGTTGGGTTTTGATGACAGTAAAAGATGGAGAAGTAGCAACACCAGTAAATTCACTCACTAGCAGGAAGCAAAGATGAACAACCACCACTGCTTTCTCTTCCACCTCTTTATCTGCACTACAACAGAAGATGCTGCCTGCTTTGGGTGTAGTCTTCCTCTCTTAGGGAATCCTGTCTGGAAATGCCCACACAGGCAAGTCCATAGGTCTCTCTCTGAGTTAAAAATTCAATCCAAATGACAGTCAAGATTAACCACTACAGTAGAAAAAGACAGAGTTAGAGTTTGTGATAACAAAGAATTTCTTTTCCTCAACATGCTCTAAGTCAGAAGCTGCTGTTATGAATTCTTCTTACTCAGGTGTGACAGCGTACACTGCCATGGAAAATTGATACTCAGTGTAGTCTACACATTAGTGAAATATTTTGAACATGACCTTGTCTCAAAATTAATCTAACTGGGAAGTATTTCACATGTGGCATGACTGATGTGACTTCTGTCATGTTTCATTTGATGTTGACACATATTCCTAACAGCAAGAATGGGATATGAAATTGAGACACCGAGAGATGTATACTATTCTTGGCATATCCTATGCTTCCTTGTCTTAATACATTGGGAAATATAAGCAGATCTGCATCTTCTTATACTGAAAAAACACAAACTCCAAAAACACTCAGCTCCCCATATTCACAGAAAATCCTTATCTATGTATTCAACCATTAAAGGGAAATATTTCAAAAAGTCTGTGCTGAACAGATACACACATTTTCTTCCCATCATACCCTACACACTAGGATACAACAGCTGTTTGCTTAGTATTTACATGTACTAGTTGTTGGAGAAGAGGCCACTTGCTTGTTTCCCAACTGCCCAGACACCAGAAATAATCACACAGAAACTGTATTATTTAAATTCCTCCTTGGCCCATTAGCTCTAGTTTCTTATTGGCTAACCCTTACATCTTAATTTAACTGATTTCTATTAATCTGTGTATTGCCACATGGCTGTGGCTTACCGGCTAAAGTTCCATCTGGTGGGGCTACATGGCTTCTCTCTGATTCTGTCTCATTTCTTTCAGAATTCCACTTAGTTTCCCCCAACTAACTCTGTTCTCCTATAGCTTTTCTATAGGCCTGAAGCAGTTCATTTATTAACCAATGATATTCACAGCATACAGAGGGGAATCCCACATAAAAATTAGTATTTTAATCAGTTTGATGACTTAAAGTATACAGGGGGAAGTTCCTGGTTATATGCAAATACTATGACATTATGGAACATGTACATCGTCATACAGCTGGACACACAACAAAAGATATTTGGCTAGGATAAGGTACTGAGACACCTTTCCTAGATCTTAGACATTTCCATCAGTTAATTTGGGTCCTCTGAAAGGAGAGGTTAATGTGTGGACTTTGCAAGGTACACTACTAGGATTGTGGAACTTTTGCTGGGAAATGACATCTTTAGCAAAGGAACTTAAGGGGCATGGGATATGTTTGGTTCATGGCTCAAGAGGGATACTCTCTATTATGGTGGGAAGGGCATGGCAACAGGAGCATGATGCAACTCATCCCATTGCATCTGCAGTTTGGAGGCTGAGAGTGAATGGACCAGGTCATAAAAACAAAAGCCAGTCTCCAGCGAAGTACCTCCTTCACTAAGACACTTCCTCCTAAAAGTTCCATACCCTTCCTTACATTACCATCACCTAGGGTCCACATGTTCAGGTTCAGGCACATGTTAATATTCCAACCTGAACAGTATATTAAGAAGGGTCATGGGGACAGGAAAACTGGAGAGATGACAAATGCATCCTGCTCCCCTGATGTCATTAGAGAGTCAAAAAGGGATTAGGGTTCACACTGAGCAGTCCACTCTTCTGGGCGGATAGGTCAGGTCACCTGTATCTGAGGCATGCCCAGGTATGGAAAACATGAGAAAATTGGATGTCCTGGTCAGCAGGAGCCTCGCAATGCTACTGGAGCTTCAGGTTAAATGGAGCTGAATTGAGCTGCTTTTGATAAATGCATGGAACTAAGTTCTGCTTTATTCATTTTAATCACATTTTCTGGGAGAAAACAATTGACTGCCCTCGAATCCTCCAGCTCCAGTTGTATCTTAATGGAGAGCCTTTCTCAGGCATCACTGTCTTTGCTTTTCCCCAGGCCCAGCACAGTGCAACCAGAGGGCAGAGTCAGGGTTGCCTGCCTCTGGGCTAATATTTCTACTCCTTGTCTTCTCTTGTTTGGCTGCTGACTGTGAGTGACCTTGGGTTGAAGTCCCTAAAATTTCTCCATGTGTGAAATGTGAAATATGATGCTTTTGACCTAACTCAGGGTGATAGATGACCCTGGGTGCTATACGGTCTAATGAGTTAACATTTACAAAATGCTAGGAGCTGCTTGGGAGAATGGCATGCTGGAAGCAAAGAAGATCATTATTCATTACCCAGAATGCATACAAATAAAAATCAGAGTGTTTCAGAATGAGAAGCTGGATGCACAGAGCCGTGTCTGCCCTGTGTGAGAGACAGGCAGGAGATTAATTCAATGGATAAACTATTTTAAAACCAGGCAGCTCCACTCTAATGAAAAAGAGGCCTGAAGACTATATTTTGGTCTGGCAGTCACCGCAGAACTGCAATGTCAAACTTGTGTAATTCACTTCTGCTTTTCCCACTCAGCCTTACTCAGTGTCTTTGGGCTATGCAGTCTATGAGTTTTGGAAAGAAAATGAGGCTGACTCTAGGTGTAGTAACATGAAGAATATAGTTCTATGTATCTTGTCACTCATCTTAGAGGACCCACAGGCTGTCCCTACAAAATGAGGTGACTGATTTTATAAACAGTACTGTTACTTTCTAGCTTTTGTGTCTTTTCTGGTGGGCGTGTGTGTGTATGTTGGAGTGAATACAGGTGTATATCCATGCCTGGGTCTTCTTGTGGGTGTTTCATGTGTGTGTGCTTGTGTGCCTATAGTTTTGCATGCATGTCTGTGTGTTCTAGTGGTAGCGTACATATATGGTGTGCACATATTGGTGTACATGCAAAAATGTACAAGTGCAAACAGAGGTCATAGGCCAATCTCAGCGGTTATTACTGAGATGCCATCTGCTTCATTGTTTGAGACAGGCTTCTCTGTTGAATTAAGAGCGGCTGGGCTGAGTCCCCGGCACCCGGCCGCCCACATGGCTAGCTTAGTTTATGCCCCGAAATAATTACACGGAAACTGTATTCTTTTAATC
>NC_022013.1:17620413-17641254 GCF_000317375.1 Microtus ochrogaster | reverse complement strand
TGCATCTGCCTGGAGTTGGGGAACCATGGCGACTCTCTGACTCAGCTTCTTTCTCCCAGCATCCTGTTCTGTTTTCTCCACCTACTTAAGGGCTGGCCTATGAAATGGGCCTAGGCAGTTTCTTTATTAATAAGAAATCACTCCCACATCACTTCTCACTGTCCTGGAGCTCACTAATTAGACTAGGTTGGCCAGCATGCTACAGGGATCACACTGTCTTTGCCTCCAACATGCAGAAATTATAAGAATTTGCAACGGTACCCAGATGTTTATGTGGATTCTGAATGGTTGATCTCAGGTCCTCTTGGTGGTGAAACTAGTACTTTGCTATCTAAACTGTCTCCCCAGCCACTTTCTAATTTTCTAATGAACTCAGAAGATTCAATTTCTTTACTTCTATGGTTTGTTAATCAGATAATCACTATTAAAGAGTAACATGGTGATATTAAATGTAGGTCTCCTTTTAAAAGATTATCTCTATCCAATATATCTATCATCTATCTTTATGTCTATCTTTCTATTATCTATCAATTTCTCTACATCTTCCTATCTATCCATTCACATCCATTCATCTATTCATCCATACATCCATGAATCCATGAATAAAGAGAAATTGTTTCTGTAGGAGGGTTAGAACATTTTTTTATAATTGTTTGTTATACAGATTGTGTCATTGCTCATGGTTTAAAATATTCTTTTTTTAATCTTGGGTAAAACACATTGTCTATGCCAGTATTAACTCAAGTTCTGAGGATAAAAGAAAGCTCCTTAGGGTTCATTTTGTAAACAAGAGAAGAGGCAATAATGGAAGGACTAGTTAGGAATACAGGTTGGCTTGGTACTAGGGTAACATGATGTTACATGAGAGCAGGATTTGCATGTTCATGTGTATGTAAGTGTGTGAGTGTATGTGTATGCACACGCACATCTGTGTAGATTCATGAGAAGGTCAGACAGAAGACAACCTCAGCTGTCCTTTGGGTGCTGTCTATCTTGCTTTATGGGACAAGTTCTTTCACTGACTTGTAACTCACTCTGTAGGCTGGACTAGCTGCCTAACAAGTCCCAGAGATCTGCCTTCTTGTGTCTCCAGGGTTCATATTTTAAATATATGTCACTGAACCTTGGTTTTGTTTTGAATGTAGGCCCTAGGGGATTAAGCCCAGGTATTCATGCTTGTGTCAGGGTCCAGCCTCAATGGGTTCAAATGTTCGAGGGTAGGGGTGTATGGATTAGAAATGTTAGACAGAAAAAGGCAGAGGTACAAAAGAAATAGACAGAGGCACGGGATAGAATCAGGAGGGCAACCCAGTGTATATTGAAACTGCTCATGTTTGTTTTCATAGGATTTATACACCCAATCCAAAGAGGGGGAGGAGACTGTTAGGAGCCATTTTTCTCCTAAAATCATTGCAGAAACCATCACCCTAGGGGAGTCTGCAGAGAACCTCACACCCCTAATTATGTTAGGAATCGTTCTATTGACAGAGCCTACCCCACACCCAAATTTGCTGATGGAGAGCTATCTGGAGAGATATCGGTTTGCAGAACCCACCCCACATTCCAAACTATCTAAGTTCCCTAGGTGTGGCAACTTGTGACTTCTTGGCCTGCAGTGACCTGACCGAAGGTAACCTCCTGGCTACGTGACCAACGTGAACCACATGGCAAGAGCTCAGACCCCTGTGCCCACCCCCCAACTCCATACCCTATATAAGTTGTACCCCTTCTCTAATAAACGGAGGCTCTGACAAATATAGCATGGCCTTCCTCTTTTCTAGCCCATTTATCTTCCAGATAGCGCCTCTCCGGGACCCTGGAATAACTGACCTGCCAGACGGGTTCACTAACCCTAGACTGGTGACCCGTCGAGGCAATTACAGTGGCGCCTGAACAGGGACCCTGGAATAACTGACCTGCCAGACGGGTTCACTAACCCTAGACTGGTGACCCGTCGAGGCAATTACAGGAGACAAATGACCCATTTACCAATATGCAAGGAAGATACTAAGTGCTCCTCTTCTCAAATACCCAAAGATCAAGTAAATACACCATTGGTCAAAACATTCTGTTAGTATCCCACAACTTCAGTCAAACATCCTGTCAATAACTTTGAAGGAGCAAGAATAGCCCTAAACTCTGACCTTAGGTCAACGTGGAAAGAATCCACATTAGTGGGTGCTGACCTGCTTGCATGACAATACTTTACCAACTGAATCATTTCATGTAAGGAAACTGCTTTGACAACTGAGCCAGGTCCAAGGAAGGCTTCTTAGAGGACATTTGTCATGCTCAAACATGAATGTGAATATTGTCTTGTCTTCTGTGCAGAGTGGGAGGGAATGGGCTCTGAAGGCAGGTGGCAGTTTGTGTAGGGCTTTAAGTGAACAGTAGGAAGAGGATTTGCAGAGACTTGAAGGATCTGAAGTGCATTGATGTAGTATGATAGCCGGTTTGTTTGGAGTTTATGTCCTGCCCTGTTCCACAGTCATTAGGTCCCAAAGAAAATCACACAGAGGTCTCCATAACTTATAAAACTGATTGGCCTATTATCTCAGGCTTCTTGTTAACTCTTATAGTTTATATTAACCCATTATCTTTATCTATGTTAGCCACATGGCTCAGTACTTTTTTCAGCAGGGCAGTTCACATTCTGCTTCTTTGATGATCTGGGCAGGACTCAAGGAATGGGCTTCCTTCTTCCCAGAATTCTCCTGTTCTCATTGTGCCACCTCTACTTCCTGTCTGGTTTTCCCAGCTATACTTCCTGCCTGGCCAATCAGTGTTTATTTAAAAGATGATTGACAGAATACAGACAATTCTCCTGCACCATATTGAGATGTTAATACAGATGACTCAATCAGGAGAGTGATGAGGTCTTCTTTAGCAAGGTGTCCATCTTTCCTGATTTCCAATGATGGCTCCATTTATGACTATGGTCATGAAGTTACTGATACTTCACTTCACTCATGTGAAGGTGTGAGTAGCACATATATAAATTAATGTACATGTATACTTGTGTATAGATATTTGTGTGTACATGTTCTTGCATTTGTATGCATGTGCAGGTCAAGCCTAGAAGACAGGATCCACTGCCCTTACTCAGGTGCTATTTGCAAGGGCCTATAGGCCTGGAAATCACCACATATGTCAGACTGGCTGGGAAGGGACATAAGTGCTGCACTATCTCTACCCATTCAGTCCTAAGCTTGCCAGTACATACCACCTGACCTGCTTGTTTTCACATGAGTTCTGGTGACCCAGGTCCTTGTGATGCCAGGAGAAGCAATTGACTGACCAACAATCTCAACAGCACTTGAGTGGTACATTATAGTCACTCGGTTAGAGAAAGAAAAAATCAGAAGCAGACAGCACAGGTGACAGACATTTCAGTCACTTAGGAGAAAATGTGGCTACTATCATACAGATGATAGGAAAATCCAAAGGAGCCTTCAAAGTTTAGTGACCAGTTCCACATCACAGAGTCAAAAGGGGATAAAGCCAGATCCAATTTCCAAGTCTTGTAAATGTGAAATTATAGTTTATTTTCATCCTCATTTTTAGCATTAATTGATAATATGGCTCCATTTGAAATGTGGACCCCTGGTTTAATTTTTGATACAACTGGCTGTGAGTTTCCTATGCTGGTAAGATGGAAGAATCAAGAATCACAGAGAGGGAGTCATGGGGATGAGGTAGCTACTATGAACACTGTAGGAACCAGTCTGAGCCATGCTCTTAGCTACCTCACATTGTACAGAACAGCAACTTTAATGGTGTGCCTTGCCTACTTAATGCTATTCGATAAGGCAGAATCTGGCGTTCTTTTCATAGCAAATGCTAAGTCGGAATGTGTCTGAGCAAGTAAACAACTATGCTCTGACTAGCATTAACCCTGAGGGACAGCCAAATCCATGGATTGCTCTTTATCATCTATCAACTCATCAGACTAAGTCAGGAACAGGTGGACACATGGGTACACCAAAACCAGGCCTATGATGTCATCAGATACATTAGAACAGCAAATAGTGAAAAGAGGCACACCCATTAGAGCCAGAACAATCAGAAGTTTCCAGTAATTCTTTGTCTCATAGGGAGATGCAGGACTCTCTAAACTAGGTGAGACCATTTCTCAAAAATCTCAGAAAATTAAAATAAGAAAGGCAAGAACTCTTCACACTGGTAATCGGTGGTACCTACCAACAATCATCACATCACCTTATTCATGTGTCATGGCATTAATAGGTGTCCTAGTTTTATTTCTGTTGCTGTGAAAAACACCTGTAAGAAATGTATGAAAAAGTTTATTTGGCATATATATCCTAATCACAGTCTATCACTGAGGTATGTCAGAATAAAAACCTGGAGGCAGGAACTGAAACAGAGACCCTGGAGGAATGATGCCTACTTTACTTACTTCTTATAAAACCCAGGACCTCTTGTCTGTTGGTGCCAACAAAGAGTTGGACTCATCCAAGCCAATCGTTAATCAAGAAAAAGCCCTATGGAATTGACTACAGGTTACTTTGATGGAAGAAGCATCTTCTTAATTAAGGTTTCCTCTTCCCAAATGACTTGATCTTCTGCCAAGTTGACAAAAAAAAATTCTAGCAAATCAAACAGGAGAAAAGTGACACATTCCTGTATCCCCAGGATTTATCTAAACACCGTTCTTGTTTGAGTTGGCACAGTAAGCCTGAACCAACTCTGCATCTTCCACCAGCCCACTGCATTGGCAGCCATGAACCTAGAGAGCTTTGATCATCAGCAGCATTAAAGACTATTAGTGTAAATGATTACCCGATTTTTTTCTAGTCAATGGGATGCTTTCTCTGGACTAGTTAGAAACTTAACATGCTAGCTGTCAATCATCTAGACAAGGGCCACGCCTACAATAGTGAGCTCATCTCAAGACATGCTAAAACGGTGAATAGACTAATTATCCCTTTAAAGAAAAATAATGTGATTTCCTTCCCATCTAGAATGGGTTACAGGGACACAATAATGCAGCTCTGTACATCTTCCTCATGTGAATAATTAAGCATACCTTTCCCTTTTCCTCTTTCTGTCTCTGTCCTACTTCTGCTTTTCCTAATACCTTACCCTGTGTCAATGGTCCCCAACCCACCATGTGTCTATGTGGCATGGCTAGCTTTACACCCAAAATAATTACACGGAAACTGTATTCTTTTAAACACTGCCTGGCCCATTAGTTCCAGCCTCTTATTGGCTAGCTCTTACATATTGATCTAACCCATTTTTAATAATCTTTGTAGCCCACGAGGTGGCTTATCAGGGAAGATCTTAACCTGCGACTCTCTGGAATGGGAGAATCATGGCGACTCTCTGATTCAGCTTTTTTCTCCCAGCATTCTGTTCTGTTTTCTCCGCCTACCTAAGGGTTGGCCTATCAAATGGGCCTAGGCAGTTTCTTTATTAATAAGAAATCACTTCCACATCAATAAAACATAGTTTGTTATTGATTTATACAATATAATTGTTTTTTTTCTTTATTTTTTCTACAAAATATGAGGAAGATGACTGGAGAGATGTCTTAGCAGTTAAAATTATTTGCTGCTATTGCAGAAGATAGAAGTTCAGTTCATACCATGTAGAATTCCAACCTAGGAACCTGGACCATTTCTGGTCTCTTTATACATCCCCACATGCATACTTGCATAACCCCCTCCTCCACCCACAAATCAATAAAAGCAAGTCTTAAAAATTCTTTGTAATAAGGCATCATATCACAATTTAATACATGTTAATCAAACAAAACTAAATTTCAGCAGTTTGGCAAAGGGTCCCATTTTTTTGCCTTGTTACAATGTAGAGAGCTTTTAAGTTACCATACCTGTATTCAGCACACACTATTGTGTGTGTGTCTTCCTATGTATGCAAGTCACATGGCACATGCATATGTGTAGAAGCCAGATGATAATTTGATGATTCTTCTCTCAGGGTGTTGTTTACCTTGTTTGTGAACACTCTATCTCACGGGCCTAGAACTCTCCAGCACTGGGATTATTTAGCACTAGTCACTTTGAAACTTCACATTGGCTGTCGGAATCAAACTCAGGTCCTCATACTTGCATCAAATACTTTAATTACTGATTGAACTACTACCTAAAGTGTATTTTTCAGCTACTATCCAGTTCTTATCTTCCTGTCACACTTACAGCCATGCAAAATTCCATCTGCAGCATCACTTCTGCCTACCTGGCCCCTGTGCTAACAAGTAATGAAGAGGAATGTGTTCTCACCAGCATCAGTCCAGTGTCCTCAATGAAAGTCAGCTATGACTATAAAACTCTTGTCTGTACAGCCTAGTCAAATAAAAAATGCCTACAACCAAAGGGCTTATTAGCTGTCTTCACCCAAGTACTGTATTAAGCATGCTTTCTCTTCTGTTACTTTGTATTTATAAACCAATTTAGCTGGGTAACATATGTGTGTGTCTGTCTGTGCCTAAGCATTGAGTAAGACTCTGTGTGTCACAATGGCATTTCCCCATCCCAGGTTATAGGTACTATTGATTTAGTCATTACTCTCTGGATTTCTCATTTTCTGGTTTTGAAGATTTGCTTTGCCCAGCATTTGTGATAATTGTGTTGATGAATTTTAAACAGTGTCCTCAGTCGACCCTGTACTCTTTCCCAGACAGGGAATAGAAAAAAGAACTTGTTTCTATTTTCCAAGGATCCGATACTGTTTCAGCACAAAGAAAATCATTAACTGTCCAGTTTGTGCCTGACATCTGACCACCTATTTGCTAACAGTGTAGGTGGAGAAGGTGCTATACATTCTGCCCTCTTCATCTTCCTAACAAGAAATTGCTACAGTGTTAATGGTACCAGGAAAAGATTATCAACTGACTGTGTTTAGATATCATGGAAGGTAAATTTGCAATACCATTAAGGATTATCCTGGGAATTCAGGCAGCTAGATGATTTCTGCTGGCTTTCTATGGAGAAGTCTAACTCACAATATCATTTTCTGTTTTGTGCTAATTAACTATCCTTCCCCATTGTACACATAGTCCTTTGACCAGGCTTACTTATCAGATGTGAATTCTTTTCTGTGAAGCAGGGAACCTCCAAGACAATTAGCAAAATGGTTGTTTACCCTTAAAACTGTCATGGCACTAGTGCACCAGGGGCCCATTTTGCCTGGCATGTTGGTAATAAAGCATTAATTAAGTCTTTGAGGAAGGTTATTTTTGTTTCTCTTACAACCCTGCATGATGTGTCAGTGGCTTGACTTACTTGACATCAGAGACAACCAAAACAAATCTGCCTTCTGGAGAATATTATGCTGAAGACCACAAATGGAAAATACATTTTCCTTTGCTGGAGGCCCCAAATACAGAGGATCAGATGTCTCAGATATTACCAGCTATCAAACATTGCACGAGGCAAAGCACAATATTCATCTACTTTAGACACAATTTCATGTAAAAATTAATTTCAATCAGAGTTTAAGTATAAGAATTTGCAAGCTAAATCAATACATATGGATTTCAAAGTGTTTTTGATAAGAAAATAATACAAAACAATGAAGAGCTGAATCCATGTCAGATTTAATGGCTCTTATTGAGCATGAAGGAATAATAAGTTCAAAGCATATATTCAGAAAGCACAGATACCTTGAGAATAGGGAACTGAAAATATGAATAAGGTAATAATATCATATATAATCATATGTTGCTAATATTTCCAACAATAAGAACCTAGAATTAAGATTACTGTCATCATTCATAATAGGACATGTAAACGGAGGCTAGTTTACTAGTTCATTCTGACCACTCCAACCTGAAATAATTACACAAAACTGTATTAATTAAAATACTGATTAGATGATCATTTAAGTGCATTGCTAGCTAGCTCTTATATCTTAAATTAACACATTTCTATTATTTTATATTTTACCACGAGGGTTGTGACCTACTGGCAAATTTCCAGCTCACATCATTCTCTTCTGGCAGCTACATAGCACTTCACTGACTTGCCTACTTTCTCCCAGCATTCAGTTCAAATTTCCTGCCTACCTCTATTCTGTCCTATTACAGGCCAACACAGCTTCTGTATTCATTAACCAATAAAAGCAACACTTATACAAAATGACTTCCCACACCATTTCCTCTTCTTTGCTCAAATAAAAAGCAAGGTTTTAACTTTAGCATAATAAAATTACATATAACAAAGCAGGTATCAAGCAATAATTCCAGGTACAATATTTATATCTACTTTATCTTTTATCATAAGTAAAAAAAACTATAATTATGACTATCTTTTCTTCAACTCCATCCAAGAACCCCCAGAAAGATATAATATTACCTAAGTTAACAGGAAGTGCATTATTAGCAACTTCCAAAACTCTAGAAATGACAGAGACATCTCACTGCCTGCACAGTCATGCAAACTTCTTTTGTAGTATTGTGGCACCCATATTCAGTCTATAGGTCCATAGTATCCAGCAGACATTTCCTTGAAGCAGGAAATTTGAAGATCTCTTATGCCTTGTATTGGCAAAGTTCATCAGCTCCTTCCTTCTGTGTCCTGCAGAAAGTCTGGCAAACTCTTTCATGAATCAGGAACTCCAAAGGATGTTCTCACCTTTAGGCAAGTTTAGCAGTCATTTTTCTGTGGGTCTTGCATGTCAAGCTGTCCAGGCAAGAGCAAATGTATTATTGTTATGAAAAGTCCTAAGTTCTTAAACATTCTAAATGCTATATTCTGTTATTCTTTGAAAGGTTTGAAGAATGCCTATCCATCTGAAAAATATCTCTTTACATCTAGAAAACCTAACTAACATAACTATAAGCTTGACTATTATAGATGCCTATCTAGTAACTTGCATTTCTTAATATACGTTACATTTTTAAGTGGACTTTATAAACACAATACCTTAATCAAGGGCAGAAATATAAATTTGTATCAGTAGACCAAGATCCATACCAATGAATATCTATTGCATATTCCTTTTTAAATATAAATAAACATTTATAAATAATCATTTAGGGAATTTGGACATAGTTCTCTCCAAACAGCTTCCTGCCTTTTGTTGAATAAAGTAATTTTGAGGATTTTCACAGAGACCTTATGGTAGGTTTTGGTCCATCAAACCACATTAGTTAGGAAAGAATCCACAGGTTCTCATCCTCTGTGGGGGGAAAAAAGCAGAACCTCTTTTCCAAAGCAACATATCCTTAGTCTCAAATTTTGAAGTCAAGTATGTATATATATATATATATATATATATATATATATATATATATATATATATATATATTTGGCTTAGCAGTCCCCAGAATTAATACCTGTCTGAAGTCAAAAGATTCAAAGAAAGTACAATAATATGTATAATTGAGAATCTCTGTATTTTCCATCTTTATGAGGCTTATTTTTCTTTATTATTTTTCTACAAGTTTAATATTTATTTTATACTCTTTACTCTTTTAATCTATGACTACCTGTAATCTTTTATATTTTAGCTGTCTATATTTTTTCCTCTGCCTCTCAAGCCTACATACATTTATCCAACATTGTGACCTATTCAGAGGTCTTTTTTATCTGAATCTGTCTTTATTGCATATTTATAATTATTTTCTGACCAGGAGATCTTTAAAATGATAAGCAGTGTGATTGCAGCAGCCCTGGACGCTGGCTCTATTTTTCTCTGTCTTTCAGTATTGTGGAGGTTACATTACCACCAGCTCTGTGACTGCCAGGGAAGAGCTACACTTACTACTTTAACTCTGAGAAGGAGCATGTAGCAATAACCCTCTTTTTCTGAGTAAAAGTTAAATCTTCCATGCAGTATACTCTTGCTGGGAAATATCTTTGTGTATGGTAGTGGGAATCTGGCATGCTCTCCTGGATGTGCATTCCTAGCAGACCTGATTCGGCGGCCTGCCCAAGTGGGGAACAATGAGTGGTGGGCATTGTCTCAGCTACTTTCCTTTAAACCCTGAGTGAGCACACAAGCATCTGGACCTGAAGTGGATGGCAGGCATCAATCCTAAACATTTTAGACCATGTTGGCATGCCATTCTGTAGACAGAGACTGCTCATTCATTCCAGCTCCTCAAACCTGAAATAACCACTCAGAAACAATATTAATTAAAATGCTGCTTGGCCAAACACTTAAGCGTATTGATAGGTAGCTCTTGTATTTTAAATTAACCCATTTCTACAATTTTATATTTTACTATGAGGCTTGTGGCCACCTGCAAGTTTCTGGCTTGTGTCTTTCTCCTCTGGCGGCTACATGGCATCTCACTGAATCCACCTACTTTCTCCCAGCATTCAGTTCAGTTCTTTTGAACAGGCCAAAGCAGATTCTTTATTCATTAACCAATAAAACAACACATATATACGGAAGGATTTCCCACACCAAGGGCATTTCTCCAAAATCCGGAGATTTCAGAAGGCACAGAAATAGATTAGATAGTAATGTGCTTGCCTTCAAATGTCAAGCGCATTTGGATCACAATACAAACTCTATGACTTGTGCATAGAGATAATCTCCGATTATCTTGCCTTATTCTCTGAAAAATAGAAATAAAATAGCAGAAAATGGCTCATACAGTTTTCATAAGGATTAAATGAATAACCACTTCTCTGTTTGCAATACAAATAAACATTTCACTGGAGAATGAAACTGGTTCAATGAATAAAGTTTTTGCTGTTCAAACTTAATGAGCAGAGTTCAGATCCCTAGAACCCGCATAAACCTTGGATAAGGGTGGATCTGAAGGGATCAGTGTACAGTCAGTTCCAAGGAAACGGTGAGTTCTGGGCTCAACAAAAAACTAGTACAGCAGTAGGAAGATAGAGAACCAATGAGGAAGACATCTTAATGTCAACTTCTGTCCTGTTCACCACGCATGCACAATACATACATTCCTTTAACATGAATGATGAAAGGAGGAGGAAGGAGGGAAGAAGAGGAGGAGAGAAAGAATCAGGAGAGAGAGAAGAGAAAAAGAAATTTCTTTCTAGGTTCTTTATTTTAGGATCAATATAGGTGCTCATGTTATTATCTATCATTAATACTGAGACAGTCTTGTGAAGATTGTATTAGTGACAGAAGTAAAGCTTCCATATATGTAGAAAGTACACGATTACCATGAGAGAAGACAGTTTGCAGAGAAAGACAGCAAGCTCCTCCTCACTTTGGCTTCACCTAAGAAACAACAAGGGAGGTGGATAAGGTGTCCATTTAAATGACTTGTAATTGATCACTCCCTTCAAGGTCCAGTGCTTTCTGTGTTTTTCCCCTCAGCTCACTGGATCTCTCTCATCATTGAGGTGGGCTTTTCCCTGTCTTAATAAACTCCATTTCTCTGACTCCCTAGTCAATTTTAATCTTTTTTAATCTCCCCCTGCCTTATGTCTGCTTTTTAACCTCCACTGTTAAACCCACCTGTTCTAGAATCCTAACAGAATGCATGATTTTCTTGCCTTGTCTACCTTTCTCTTCCTAGCAACTGCCAAGATTACAGCTTTCCTGCTCTGCTGTTTATCACTCAAACTCCAATAAGATGGTTCCTGAGCTTCCTTCAGAGTCTATTTTTAGTTTCCTTTATTGAAACACAATGCAGACAAAGGAGAACCTCAAATGTCTTAGTAATGGACACACATACATGTTTTGACTGCATAACCACTTGTCCTTTCAGACCTTGTGTTTAAGAAGTAGGCATTTATTCATTCTTTGGCTCAGTCTGGTTTCTTTCTGCAGTTAAGTGTTTTCATACTGAAATATTTGACATCTGCTATGGAAAAGTTAGGCTTTACCTATCCTATCTCTGTCACTTAGCTATGGGGTCACTTCCCCCCATATTATTCCCTATTTAGTATTACTTCCCTATTTTTCAAAGAAAGTATAGCATGTTGAAATTATATGCAAAAGCAATATGCAAATATTAAGTAATATAAATATATTTTAAGCTTATAATATTGTTATATATTATACAAATTTGACTATAAATGTAATATAGGAATAAATGATATGTTATAAATAATATGTAATAAAACTAAGTTATATGTAAGTTACATTTAAAAGGAATGAATAATATTGGTTGAAAATTATCACTAAATTAGAGGCATCTGTAGACTTCATTTTGGTTATTATGAATAGTCTTCAGTCATATATAACTGTGGAGAGCTGATTCAATGTCAATATATAAGTGCAAATTCCTAGAATCTGCTAATTAAACTTTTGCATCTTAGTCTTCAGTAAACATTACTATCCTAGAAATCAAATCAATGATTTATGCTGGTATTCTTCTTGCATAAAGAAAGGCTATTGTATGTGATTTAATAATGTGTATTATTGACATGTCATGTCAAAAAACACAAGTGTTGCATAAAGAAAATAGGAGGCCAGGAAAATGTTCCACTACCTACTAAATAACTGCAAAAGTAGAACCAATCAATGGTAGTGGTGACTTTAAAATTTTAAGACTCTTATAGACATAGTTGGACAAAAAGTTCAAAAAGTATAAATGTCATTAATGCTACAACACTAAATCACTTTTGTAGGAAGATTTTATTTCAAATCATTTGGGAATAAGAAATCCCAAGACAGGCTTTTAAAAGAATTTTGAATTCTTTGAAAATTGACATGAACATTATTTTATTCCAACAAATGATAAGCACTTTCTTGTGGTTACTTTTCTGAAGCAGGTTTCAGAGTGGCTGCTACCTCACTTTGTAACCAGGTGTGACCTAGAACTCCTCATCCTGCTTCTACCTCTAGAGTACTGAGATGTCACAGCACTGCACCAGTTCTGTAAAACAGAAAAAACCTCAACTCTATAATCTATTTTCTGTCACTTCTATTTGAGTTGTGTTGGGAGGGCGACAGAGACTATGTACGTGTGGGTGTGGTGTGTGTGCATGTACCTGTGCATAGAGACAGAGGCTCCATGGAGAAGGGTATTCAATAACCTGCTGTATCCACCTCTGCCTCTTTGCTTTGACACAGTAATCTTGTTTCCAAACAGCTGCGATTACAGGTATCGTTTGCGCCTGCACATGACTTTTTGTTTGATTCTAAAGATCAAAACTAAACTCCTCATTCTTATGCACCAAGTGTTCCTCTTTGCCTTGCCATTTCCCCAGCTCCTAGTCAATCAGGCATTATCACCCATATCTAAGAGTAAGAAGGAAAACACAATGAATTCAGTAAAATAGTTTAAGAAAAAGGGATAGTGTTTTTAATTCAATAAAGGTATTTATTTGAAAACCTCCCAGTGCTGTCATTATCTTGGATTTCCCTGTATACGCATAAGTCTTGGCAGCACTGTATTGCTCTTCAGGATGACTACCTTCTTATTCACAGGACACTGATGCACATTCAGCAGCATTCCTGCACTGGGGAGATCTTTCTAGATTTCTGAGCTCAGAGGCTGCCTTGGGGCAACAGTTCCTCTCAAGGCAAGTCAATGTAATTAAAGGACTAGTTAGGGCTCAACAAAGCAGATCATAGATTGCTTTAGCATCCACATTTCACAGTACACTTAAAAGAACTTTATTTAGCAATTTGGGAGGTGTTGTGTGGACTCCTTTGCTTTACACTCAGGACCTAGCACAGTGCAAATTCACACTATCATTTTTCAAGCTGTTAAATGCTAACTTCATTTGCTTATTTGAATTATGCTTGGCTCTTTTAGGTTTGTAATGAAAAATAAGTACAGGTTATGCAAGCAATAACCCCTGTGTATTCAGCCACAATCTTTCTAAACGGTTTATTATTCCGCAGTCTGGTACTCCATTAAATATAGATTACAGAGGACTGAATAAATGAATACCAACAAGGCGTCACCATCCTTCTGTACATACCAAGGCAAATAATGAATTGTGGCATTTCATGAAAATGGAAAAGTAGCAGAGTGGGTCAAGCAGTAATTACAGATTTGTCTTATCTTCTGTTGCTTGCCCTCCAAACATCAGCACACACCCTGAGTCAGGGGAACAATGAGAAGATATTTCTGATCTGCTGTAACTGGATGAAGCACACACACACACGCACACACACACACACACACACTGCATTCTCATTTCCTTGTTCCTCACTGACTCTGGCGTTAGCAGGGTCATCTTGGACCTGGGAATTGCTCTGGTTCGGTTCTATGAGCTATCTGCTCAGTGAAACCTACTGAAGGCAGTGTAAAGGCTGTTTACAAGGAAAGAAATTTTATCCTGTCATCCCTGCCTTCTACTCATTGCCTCGGTGAGTGCTTACCTCTCTCCTCTTCTAGGATGGAAACTCCAGAGCCAGGGAAGATAGAGCAGTTACGTGCTTTGCAAATAAGTAGACAATAAATATGTAGACAGATGTTTCTGTTGTCTTTCTTAATTCCTGACTTTACTCTGCCTAAAAGCTATATTATTTTTCAACTAATATTATTGACCTCTCAGCCTCTGTTAATTCACTCAGTTAATTATTATTTTATTTTAATTCATAAATATTTATTTGTTTTTGCTCACATATGGATCATGTATATATCTGCCTGGTTCCCAGTGAGACCAGAAGAGGGAACTGGGCCCCCTGGATCTGAACTTACAGATGGTTTTGGACCATTATGTAGGATCTAGGAACTGAGTCAAAGTCCTCTGCGAGAACACAATGTACTCTTAAACACTGAGCCATCACTCCAAAATATTTAAAAGTTGCAAAAGGCGTGTGTGTTTAGGTCTAAGTATGAATGCTTGTGGAAGTGGAGGTGTCAGATCTAGAACTGATGCTATAGGAGGTCATAAGTCATCCAACATGGGACCTGGGAACTGAACTTCACTCCTCTGCAAGAGCAGCAAGCTCTTTTAACTGTCGAAATGTCTCTATACCTCCATGCTACACATCACCCCAAACACTTTAAATGGAAATTATTTGAGAGGAATGCCATGGTGGTGTGAATTACTAAGGGTATGAATGTGCTTTATTCTTAAAGAAAAACAATTATCGAATTTGTGTCTAATGATTCTTTTTTCTTATATTTTCGTCACCTGCCCCAGAGGATCTCACTTTATAGCTGTGACTGTCCTGAAACTTTGGACTTTCCTGCAATATTCTGTAGGGATCAGGCTGGAACTCACAGAAAATCACTTGGCTTTGTCTCCTGAATGCCGGGACTAACGGCATGAGACACCATGTTCATGTCCAACAGTGTCTGATGATTGCCTTCACTTAACAAAGCAAGTGATGCCACAACTGCCTGTCTTTACTTACTGTTTCGAGTCTCTAAAGGACTGTGGAGATTCTAGGTTTTTGTAATTCAGGTCCCCCCTATCTCTCTCTCTCTCTCTCTCTCTCTCTCTCTCTCTCTCTCTCTCTCTCTCTCTCTGTCTCTCTCTCTCTGTCTCTCTCTCAAGTTAGGTATGATTTTGTACCACTGGAAATCAAATTCCTTCCTAAGTATCTGATATGGGTAATGAGCCTAGCTTTCGTGTGTTCTCAGAACTTAAGAACAGTCTGTCTCTCCAATTAAATAGTGCCCTCGTCATGTTTTCAGCTCTGCTGACTGCAGCCTGGTAGCCCTTTCAGAGAAATGTAAGATTCAGACATGTGTGAAACAGTGTGCTGAGGTGCATTTTCCAAGAACAAGAATGAGCTACAATATGTCAGACACATTTTTCTAGATGGTTCATCACTTCCTCATAAAGAGGACTTAATAAATATCTAGGGTGCATCAATGTCTGGCAAAAGACTGAACTATAAGGCTCCAAGTCACATATCAAGGGAAAAATAATTTTCCTTGGTAGTTTCAGCACGTGAGACTTCCTTGTGAACATGCGAGACATTGGCTCTGTGAGGTATTTCCTCTAGCAAGAGTCCTCCCCTGGAAGGTTCTACAACATCCCCAGACAGACCATCAATTCAAGACAAAGTGTTCAAATACATAAATCTGTGAAGAACATTTCTCATTTCTATATGTTCAAATACATGAGCCTGTGAAGGACATTTCTCATTCATAGTACCACAGTATCAGATGTGAGGATGAGAGGCACTGAGCATTCTAGAGCATACAGTTTGCTTTAGACTCATGGAAGAGGAGAAAGAAAGCATAGATGTCTTCCATGCTCACAATGGATGTCTTTCAGCTTGGGGGAGAGCTCAGTAAGCACTTGCCTTGGAAGCCTGAGAACTTGATTTTAATACCCAGGTTATGTAAAAAGCCAGGTATGTTGCTACAAGCTTCTAATTCCAGATTTACAGAGCTGTAGATGGGTGCATCCTTGGGGCTCACTGTCCATATACCTCAGATTGCTTAGAGAGTTTCAACACAAGAATAAGCACTTTCTTAGTAAAGGTGGATAGTGTCCATAAGGAATAGCACATATGGTTGACCTATGACCTCTGCAACCACACTGGTACTTTTGTGTCAGCCCACACACACACAAAAAGGGCACCTTTTATCTTTTTCTTCTATATACTAAGAAATTAAGCATGATGCAGAACAAGAATTGAGACTGAAGATTCTTAGATGCTTCTACAGAGGTGACCCTGGATATTTGTGTTCTACAAGCAATGTAAATAGATCTGGCCGAGGAAACACAGTCACTGTAACAATCAATGTAGTAATGTGATGTTCAGCCTGAACTTTGCCAGTGCAGCAGTGGGTAGTTCCAATGCTGACTGTGTATGCCATCTCATCAGGGTGGCTAGGGTCCCGGATGGAACTCGCAGAGAGAATTTAAGATGTAGTAGGCAGGAGAGTCAGGGACTGGACCTTGTGTCATACCACTGTGCAAACTGCCACGACAAGGTACTTCAAATAACTCTAACCTATCTGCTCTGATCGGCTAACTGACTACCATCTAGTACAGCAGTAGATTAGTCAGTCAAAAGACAGATTTCATTAACTCCTGAACCGTTCTCTGTTCCTCCCCTACAGCTATGGCATTCTACCCAAGGGAGGAAAGACAAGACAAAAACAATCCCTCTGCTGGCAGCTAGGCTTCATTCACCTCAAAAGCTGGAGTGCCAGCCACTGAGCCTAGACAAGACTGTTCTGTGGATAATTCCAGGGAGATCTGAATTGTCAGAAGAGTCTAAGCAGAGCTAGAGTGAGTCCAAATACCAATCTCAGGACTTTCCCAGAACTGAAGGTAACTGGGAGGTTTAGACTATGTGCAAGACCATTAGGGTACCCATTGCCCACCAGGAGAGTGTGCAAGCAGAAGTAGAGCTCCATCCTCAGTAAAGAAGCCCCCCATACTGTGCCTCAGACTCAGTGAAGGCTAGCGACACAGCAGCTCCTAGAGAGAAGGCAAACCTAGTGCTGGTCCTGAGACTTTACAACTGTGGGAGATCAAGCCCTACCGCCAGCCTCGCAGACTGTTTCACACATGGAACAGGCCCCAGGGCCCCTCTTACCCCTGCATTCCCAGTTCTGAGAAAACAAACCTGCTACACCACTCTGGCCTTTTCCAGTGTGGATTCTGAGCCTCAAACTCAAGTCTCCCAGCAAGAACCTTACCAACTGAGCTGACTTCTCACCCTCTGGCCTTCCCATTTTTGGTTGTTTGTTTTTAATCTTAATCTTAGTGTTCTTGATTAGAATAGACTTAGTAAAGCTCTTTTGTGTTATCCCAAATCATAAGAGAGAAAGATGTTTGCCATGAAATCTGGGTACAACCCACTCATCTCTCACATCTGAAGCGTTTGGGCTCCATCTCCAAACCCTATGAGAAGTTGCATGAAGAGTCCACGTATTTGATTCATGTGTGTGGACATGAAGATTCACATGTGCCTACATACGTGTGGAGGTCAGAGCACAAACTCTGTTGTCATTCCTCAGGCATAGCACAACTTGTGTTTGAGACAGGTCTCCTAATGGCCTGGAATTTCCCATTGTCAGCTCCTGGGATCCAGTTCTTTCTGCCTCCGGTGTTACCACCACTGGAACTGCAGACTTGTGCTGCCACAGCAAGCTTCTCATGTGTGTTGTAGGGATCAGCAATCAGGTACACACGTGTGTAAGGTCAGAATTCTAGTGGAGTCATCTTCCTCACTTCCTAAAGGTTATTTTCAGACTTGGACTGAGTACAGTGAGGGACGCAAGGTGACTGTGATGACACTGGATGCTGAGTCTGTAACAGTCACTATAGCATGTGCTGGCTACACACTTTATGGTCCCACAAGCCATGCTCCTGAGACACGTTTTCCTCTTATAAAAAGGGTCCTGCCTACTCCCAGATGGTCCTCTTCATTCCTCATGGCAAGTTATAAAAACCTAGACAACTTTGGTGATTGAAAGCCTTTCTGAATACAATAGAACAAATAGCTCAGCATCCTCTATATCCCAACACTATGTCAGACATTTAAGTGTGCTTTATACTTAAGAGAAATGCTCAGCAATTCTCCTCCCACCGTGTGAAGATATTGGATGCTTGGAAGAGGGACTCCGGTAGGTGAAGGCCTTCTGGCGAAGAAGCCACGTTTTAGCGTCTTCACACAAAACTCTCTTCAGTGATCCACAATGCTGGTCCTGAAGGATTCTGACCTGCCACCTCCCTTCTCCCGTCAGAGGACCCTGACTTTTCATCTTTGGTTGTGGGCTTTTCCACTTTTGGGTGTGCATATGAGTGTCCAGGAAAACAGACACTTGTGTGTCCATGTAGAAGCCAGAGGTCAGCAATTGTCTCCTCAGTGGCTCTTCACCTTATTTTCTGTTACAGGTCTTTCACTGAAATGGGAGTTTTCAGTTGAGTAAGTTGGGGACAGCAAATGTTTGACTCCTCCTGTCTCGACCCCTATTCCTGCATTGGGGTGCCATATGTGTGCACTACCATGCCATCTTTTATGTGATCTCTGCGGCTAAACTCGGATCCTCATGCCTATTCAGGCCACACTTTACCAGCAGCCAGCTCCTCAGCCCATCACCACTTGTCAAAAGTGCAAGTGGACATGCCAACAGCAGAAAATGAAGGATACACTTGAACAGATGTGGATGCGTGAAGAAACAAATAAAGGACTTCTCTTTAAAACATACATATATGCACCAAATATATCTCTAGTATTAAAAATGGATGCATTTTATATTTAGGAACTAATGAACATGTCATAATATATAAAATTTTAAGTTACAAGATTTGTTAATTATTAGTGTTGATTGTCATGATGGTAGCAGCAGGAGGCAATTTTTAACTTAAAAATTTCTATCAAGTGTTTATGAATTGGCAGAAAATCTTCTGAAGTCACTACCTGCATAAATGGATGTGGTGTATGTGTCTCCTGTGGAGTCATTATACAGTAGTGTAACTCCTTGTCACCACAGGCATCAGAAGAGGAAACTACAGGATTTTAAGTCAGGTACAGTCGCCACCAGCACACGATCCTCCAGACATTCCTCCAGTGATCTACCCATGTTTTCACACTCCCGTTACAAAGTCCTTTCTCTTCTGGGATCAATGGTCCACCTTGGCTCCTGGTAAGTAACCAATTTCTTCAATCTGCTCTGAAACTCGGTGTAGATGCTGGCACAGCATTCTTAAAGATTTTCAGATTGAGACTGTAGTTAAAGAAATGATCATGTTATAACTGACCCCTGCTTAACTTACTTAACAAAAGGCAGAGTATCTTAATAGTTATGAGACAGATAGATGTGACTTATTGGTTCAAAAACACTGTGTGTAAGAAAATGCTGCTCGCCTAACTAGGGAGCATGGGATGTTTTGTCTTACTTATATCAGCATTCTCATTTGGCCCAGTAGGATGAAAAGTCCAATATTAATATTTCAGGAATGCTCAGAATTGAAGTATAATTTTAGAGTTTTTATGTTATGGTTTGCTTTCCACAGAGGAGTCACACTGAGTATTTCATGAATAGTAGAGAATGAGGCTCTTTCACTTCTGCCACCATCTATGTGAGATGTGTTTGTTCTGAGACATAGTCTCTGCAATAACACACCAGGGGATGAATTCATATAACTCTGTCATTTTTACTACAAAATGAGATTTTTAAACTCAGATATTTGGTTATTATATAAATCTAACTTTAAAACAACCTTGATATCTGGTTATAAATGCTTTTTAAAAGGTCAATTAGAGAAAGAATATCTGTTTACTTTTTAGATTTTTGTGATTTGTTTCCTCTACAACTTAAAATTTGTATAATTTTTATGATTTTTGTGTGTGAGTAAATGTGTTTATGATGTGGGAGTCCCCTCTGTTTGTTATTATTATAACTAATGCATAAAGAAACTGCCCTGGCTTCTTGATAGGGAAGAACTTAGGTAGTCAGGGAAAGCTAGGATGAATGGTGCGAGGAAGAAGGGTGAAGTCAGAGAGGGA
This sequence comes from Microtus ochrogaster, assembly GCF_000317375.1. NCBI lineage: Eukaryota > Metazoa > Chordata > Mammalia > Rodentia > Cricetidae > Microtus > Microtus ochrogaster. Next base: position 17,620,953 of record NC_022013.1, on the reverse strand, counting down.
CACCATGGAGCTACCACCACAAGAGATAGACGTGCTGAAAGTTTTCTGGTAGGGCCATGACCTCATGGCAATACACAGATTAATAGAAATGGGTGAAATTAAAATGTAAGAGCCAATAAGAAGCTAGAGCTAATAGGTCAAACAGTGTTTTAATTAATATAGTTTCTGTGTTATTAGTTTGTGTTAAATAGCTAGCTGGGTGGCCGAGAGACAAGAAGCAATCTCCCAGCAACATGTATATGTGCATGTTGGTATGCATGTGTGTGCTCTTACCAATGAGTGCCCTGCCCCCGCAAGAAAAGGCATCTGATTCCCTGGAACTGGAGTTACAGGAGGTTGTAAGTCACCTGATACTGGTTCTGAGAACTAAACTCCAGTCCTCTGGAAGAATAGTACACAATTTTAACTGCCAAGACATCTCAGCAACTCACTTTATAGCCTCTTAAAAAAGAACATTGGCTATTACAAATAATACTGCTATGAACATAGTTGAATAAATGCTCTTGTCGTTTGATAGGGCATCTCTTGGGTATATTCCCA
>NC_022013.1:17618030-17618761 GCF_000317375.1 Microtus ochrogaster | reverse complement strand
ATCTAACAGGAGGCACCTTATTTAGTATTATAATTAATGAAGACTATGTAAAATTTTAAATATGAGGATTTTTAAAAATCTTTTAAAATAAACTTTTTAAAATTTGTCTAATTTAAAAAAAAAAGAACATTGGCTTGTTTCCATTCATCCTCTACCAGTTCAAGAAGACTCTTGCCTTCATTTAGTTTTTGGGTTGCTTGTCTTATTCCTGATAGAGTATTCATCTACATCTGACACCTCATGAGCCTAGCATTTTCTATCCACATTTCTTTAGGATTTCTGGTTTGCTTCACTCCCTCCCATCAAAACGGCTCAGTGAACTCTGCTTACAGAATACTAGAGCTTCTCTCCACTGTATCCCCCAAATCTTCAGTATTCCTACCAGAAATCACTTTCAAAATGATTTAACCTCTTGATACCAAAGTTCTGTATTAGTTATTTAAAAAGTACTTTGAGTTAATTCAACTGTCAATGACACTTTGTTATGTACAATCTTCCTTTAAGAAATATTTTCTCAAGAAGATATAGACAAAGAAAGTGCTAATAATACTGTATGGATGGGAAATCTAGGGACCAGAGGTGTAGGGATAAGTCCTGCCCCTTAGGGGGCGTGTTCACCTCGGGCTAATGTTTTTCTATAAATTTGGCGAGCATGCTCCCAGCCACTGCTTCTGCTTTCCTGGTATCCGCAGGAACGGTGGTTCTGTAAGTCTATTAAAGATATATATATA
>NC_022013.1:17611112-17615835 GCF_000317375.1 Microtus ochrogaster | reverse complement strand
AGAGGATCTTTATGGAGTTTGATAGCCATTTGGGCAAGAAACTGTTCTTGCCTGGACTATTGCATAAACTGGACACAGAGAACCTGCAGAGAGAGGACTGCTGAACTTGCCTAAAAGTGAGATGGTCTTTCAGGGTTTCTGATTCATGAAAGAGTCTGCAAGACATTCTTCAGGACAAGCAGATAGTGACTACCTTTGAAATTTCCTGCTTTGTGGAAATGTCTGCTGGAAACTATGGGCCTATAGGCCAAAGATGGATGCCCCAACTGTACAGAGGAACTTTGGGTGACTGTACCAGCAGCGAGATGTCTCTGTCATTTCTAGAGTTTTAAAAGTTGCTTACTTTTTGTTTGCTTAGGTAATATTGTATCTTTCTGGAGTCTTTGATGGAGTTAAGAATAGTTAGTTATAGTTATAGTTTTCCTTAGTTGTGATAAAGATTATTGTATTTTTTACTTGATAACTGTTTTGTTATATGTAGTTTTGCTATGTTAAAGTTAAAGCCTTCCTTTTTTTTGCTTAAACAGAAAAAGGGGAAGTGATGTGGGAGTGTCATATCAATCTGTTGATTTCATTGGTTAAGCAATAAAGAAACTGCTTGGCTGGCCCTCATAGGTTAAAACATAGGTGGGAAGAGTAAACAGAGCAGAATGCTGGGAGGAAGAGGAAGTGAGCTCAGACTTGACAGCTCTGCTCTCTGGAGCAGAGACACCATGCCCCGCTCCCGGGCAGACACACGCGATGAAGCTCCGACCCAGGATGGACATAGGCTAGAATCTTCTCGGTAAGACCGGTGCTCACTAAGACTGGTGCTCACAGATTATTAGAGATGGGTTGATCGGGATATCAGAATTAGCCAGTAAGGGCTAGAGCTAATGGGCCAAGCAGTGTTTAAATGAATACAATTTGTGTATTGTTATTTCGGGGCATAAGCTAGCCAGGCAGCCAGGGTGCTGGGGACGCAGCCCCGCTCCTCTTATCACTACACAGAGGAATAAATGGCTTCTCCTAAATGGTGAACTGGAAAGTATAAGATGCAATCCTCTGAGCAAAACCACACCCATTTCAACAGACCAGTTGTGTCAGCTTTCTAGAGGACACTAAGACCACTGACATACCCTAATAGAAAAAGAGGATCATTGGCCCTTCATGTGAGATTTCAGAAACAGCTCCAAGATATTTGTGCACTGTTCTGCCATAATTGTAAGTGACTTCAAGTGGTGCTTCAATGATATGTGCTGGGGAGGGGATAAATGAGAACGATTCTCCATCTAGATGGTTATGAAGAAGACAGCTTCCATGACTGGAAAAGACTTTCCAGTGTGGCTGCTTTGCAGTCATCCACATCGTGCCAATAATCCCTCACCTGTGTTCTAAACATAAGCCCAATAAAGTCATTGGTTCCCCCAAGGTGAACACTGGTAGAATTGCACTTTGATTTGTCATTATAAACTTTGGGGAAAAGAAGTCAATGCTGTTTCCACTTCCTCTGGAAGGAGATTCTCTCACAGAAGAATGACTGCTCCAGAATCCTTAGTAAACACTATATTATCAAATCCTCAGAGAAGAACTAAAGGGCTCCATTTACTGCCAGTTACCACCTTCATGAGCCAAGCCCCAAGCTGTCTGCACAGCTACCACCTCCTGGCTCTGATCCAGGATGCTTTGACAACAAAAACATTGCTTTCAGTCATCAAATGGGAAATCAATGATTATGGTAATTAGTTCATCCTAAAGAATGGAAGCTTCAAGCATGGTTGGGCAAAAGGTAATGAGCAGCCGCAGCACATACCTGGTAGATACTCCCAAGCGCATGCTGAATATAGACAAAGCAAGAAGTTGAGGCAAACATCATCAGGACTCACACTTGTTAGCACTCTGCAACTCACTCCAGCCTGCACTGGTGGAACATTCAATTCATCTGCTTTCCAGGTCTCTTCAGACTGCTGGCTTATTTTAGAGTTTTTATGAGTTACCTTCAAGTTTCCATGCATTGGGCCACATTGCATACCTAACCCATACTGCACACATTTTCTTCCCCTTCTGTTTATTTACAGTTTTGTATATGGACTTGTGCAGTATAGATGTGTACATGTTTCTATGTTCTCACTTGTATGTAAATTATGAAGTTGAAATCCAGAATTTTTATTAATTTATTTCATATATATATATATGTGTGTGTGTGTGTGTGTGTGTGTGTGTGTGTGTGTGTGTATGTGTATAATCAGGCACTCTCAAGATACCGGGAGCTGCTAGTCTGGCAAGCTACATTGCTCCAGGGATCTCCCATGTCCTGCAGCATGCAGGGATTACAGGCAGATTGCTATGATCACTCATCTAGCTTTTAGTGGATGCTGAGGGTCTAAACACTGGTCTTTATACTTGTGCAGCAAGATTTTTCCTGGGTGAGCCAGTTTCAGAGGTCTTTCTTTCCCTTTTACTAAGCTGTAACTTTCAATGATGTTCCCATGGAAACTTTTGAGGGTCTTTGCCTTTGTGACAGCTATTATGGTCACATACTATACCTAATTTCAACAAAAAATCCTGGCTGAAAATATAGTACTGCTGCCCTGGCAAGCACCTGCTGGAAATCAGCATAGACCACACGTCTTCTGCTGTAAATTCATACACACACATACACACACACACACACACACACGCACACACCACACACACAAACACAAATACCACACACACAACACATACACACACACATACAAAATCGTGAGACATCTCCCTTGGAACATCTCTCATTTTCTTTGTACTTTTCTCTGTCCGTGATAACAACTTGAATTTCAACATTTAGCAGAAATTGAGAAATTATCTTACTGACACCCTAAAGCCTCATGCATATTCACATAATTAAGTAAGGCAGAGGGCCCAAGTAGTGCTCTAAATAAGGGCTGTGTGTGTGTGTGTGTGTGTGTGTGTGTATGATTTGTATATAGGCGATCTTAAGGTGTCTTCCTCTATCCCTCATCTATTCCCCTGAGATAGGCTGTCTCACTGAACCCAGAGCAAGACTGGAAGGCAAGCTTTGGGGTTTTGCTGGCCCTGCTCTCCCCACAGGCACATATAGCCATGCTCAGCATTTTGTGGGTGATGGGAATCAGAATTTGGGTCCTCATGCTCATGCAGCAGACACTCAGACTGGAATAGCTCCTCAGTCCTGGGCTGTTTGATTTTCAATTTTGAGTATCTGAGTTATTAACAGCTTAAGAGTAAATTTTATAGATATTTTAATGTATGTCTCAGAAGAACTTCGTTTAAGATTTCATAGTGCAAATAAGAGCCAGGAATAAAAGCAGCAACTCAGTATAAGACAAAATGCTAGTGTGTGCCCTGCAGAAATCCGGCTATTTGTTCTGATGTTCAGTGAAGCAGAATTCTGTCCAGCCCCAGGAGTAAGGTCTGTCTGGTCTGGCTGACTCAGAAAACACCCGGTTTGAATCTTGCACATTCACGGTATTTTGACTAAAATGTTGTTTTCTTTTTTCAGTTTAGAACTTCAATAAGTGTTGGTTATTCAAATTTCCTGAGTGATGAATGCTGGAGCTGAGGAAACAGAGCCATGCCTGAGATGTGGAAGTGTGAGGATGCGGGTAAGGGAGCAAGTGGTGTCTATGTTCATGGCATGTTCTCCCTGGACAAGGTCCCCATAAGGGTGAGACCTTTACTTCTCACACTAGATCTCTGTGCTCATCTGGAACTAAGTCCTGCAAACCTTTGGTGTTGTCTTCTTCACTTTGCCTGAGCCTTACCTGGCTGGATTCCATTCCTAACCTTTACCTTTGTACACATGTAGCAGAGGGATCTCCGTCTCTTTTTCCTCCCTTGAGACTGACACATTTTTTTCTTCCCAAAGTTGAAACAGTTGACTGTTTCAGCTGATACCACTGTTGGTCATCAGGACCAGTCAATATAAAAGACAGTAAATGTAAAATCAGGGCCAACCTCTGGCTCTCCTAACTGTATCTACCAGAACAACAGAGTTTTAATTTTACTTAAAAAATGCAAGTATTGTTTTTTAAAAATAAACTTACAGTGTTGGGAGAGAAGTTGCTTTTTTATTTATTTTGGGACTCAAAAAAATAATATGACAAACTTTTACTAAGTTATACTGTATAGGATTTTATACATGACAGGAAGCAAATAAACAAGAAAAGGTTTGTCTTGCCTACTGCATGGGAAAGAACGTGACCCTAACAGCGAGGGGGTATGAGCATGAGGAAGCGGGTCACATTGTATCTACTGTCAGGAGTTAGAGTATAGACTGCAAAACCCCAAATCCACCCATAATAACCTACCTTCTCCATACATGGTCTACCTACAGAAAATTTCACAACCTTTTAGACTAGTAAGAGAAGCTAGAACTAAGTGTACAAACACATATGTCTAGGGGGGACATTTAAAATTCAAACCACACCATATATGTGAAAACTAGAACTGAAAACTATTTTAAGGCTTGAGATAGTGCTACTTATAAGTAAGGTAGTGAAGTACCTCAAAGCCCTTAGGCTAGGAACTCAAAACCATGGTAAATGTCTGACTCAAATCTGAATACAAAGAAATACATCTTCAAAGACTTAAAGTTCTTGTCAAATAGATCTTTCACTTCCTTGGTCAGAGTTACCCCCAAGATATTTTATGCTATTTGTGGCTATCGTGAAAGGTGATGCTTCTCTGATTTCCCTCTCTGCTTCCTTATCCTTAGTGTATAGGA
>NC_022013.1:17591606-17609297 GCF_000317375.1 Microtus ochrogaster | reverse complement strand
GGCGGTGGAGGGGGCGAAACAGAAATTTTAATAAATAAATAAATAAATGAAAAAAAAGAAATACATCAAAATATACAGTATCATTTCTTGGTCATTTGTTTTTGCTTAAGGATTCTACTACTGTGATAAGACACCATGATCAAAAATAACTTGCAGAGGAAAGGGTTTATTTCACACAGCTTCTAGTCCATTCATTATTCAGGGAAATCATCCTTGTTAAACCAAAGTGAAGCATAGTGGACAGAGACGTGCCTAGAGGCTTGACTTATAGGTGATTTTAGACCCTGTTAAATTTATAGCCAAATTAGGTGTTACAACAGTATAGGAGAAAAGTTCATTAAAATGGAGAGCTAATCATTACACAACTGTCTATATAGCCTTAGAAAAGCCATGTTGGATATAACAGCATGTGAGGCACCATATCAAAGGCTTGCAGTCCTAGCACTGGAGAGGCTGAGGCAGAAATAGGGGCCTGGGCCTGTCAGGCTGTATACATACATACATACATACACCTTGTTTCAAATAGAAAAGTTATATGTGTGTGTGTGTGTGTGTGTGTGTGTGTGTGTGTGTCTGTATGCGTCTCTCTCTCTCTCTGTGTCTATGTGTAAAGAAATAAAGGAAGAAAATGTGCCATTGGTCACTAATTAAAATAAAGCAGAAATGGTGACTTTGTCACAGATCAAGCATCAGGTCAAATAAAATTATCTGGGCTAAAGTATGGCCCCATAGTAAAGAAGGAGCTTCAGTGAATAAAACTGAAAGTGTATTAAGACCCCTAATTTAAGGCAAGATGCAGATGAATAAAATAGCTTGCTACAAAATGGCCAGATTTGAAGCAGTCTAATTGTGTACTTAACATAATGCAGGTAACCATGGTGATCTTTAGATCTGTTCACAGAAACATAAAAATGAACATTGTCCAACAATCTAGCCTTGACCTTGACACCATTCAGTGTACACAAGCCAGCTGGTAGCAGTCCCCACATCCTACTCCATACTCTTCCCCCATACTCCTCTCTAGATTATCCTCTGACAGAGTCTAGAGAACTAGTATGGGTTGCCTCATTTCTTATTGAGCTTTTAGTAATACCAACATCAGGAGAGCCATTAGTAAAGTTCAGCACTGTACTCAGCTCCCAGCTTAGACTAAAGAGATCAAAATATGCATTATATTCCTTCAAAGGTGTGAGTATATGCTCAAATATGATTGTAATTCTGTGCAGATGTGTGTTCCACATGTGTCTGTGAAGGTTAAAAAATGGGCCTCAGGTATCTCCCTCAATGTTTCCCCACATAATTTTGAAATGTTGTCTTTTCCTGCTCTGAGATAACTTATTCAGTTAGGTTGGGCCTGGGTGATCAATGAGCCCCAGGCACCTGCATCCTCACCTCCCTGGTGCCACCATAGGCTGTTTGTGTGAGTGAGTGAGTGTGTGTGTGTGTGTGTGTGTGTGTGTGTGTGTGTGTGTAGTGTTCAAACTCAAATCCTTTTAATTACAAAGCAAGTTCTTCTTTGCTTGCTTTGGTTTGGTCTAGTTTTTCATCAATGAAATCATCTCCCCTGCTTCCTGCATTTTGTTGACTGTAAATTTCACCATCCATTTACTGGATGCTGATTTCTTTATTATTTTAACTATGTGAGATCTGACTTAGTTCAAGGCAGAACTTCATACAGTTTCAAAAGAGTTTAAAATTCCATATGGTTTGTATGTCACTACTGCCAAGAATCCGCCAGTGGGTTCTATTGAAATTTTTCTGGATGAACATAAACTCACTTGCATCCACTTACCAGTGGATAGTACTTTCAATTTTGACAACTATAATTGCTGATTATAAGAAAAACAAAAAACCTCAGGAAAAGATATTTTTGAAGTGGAAAAACAGGTTAAAGAACAAGACCTAAAACATAACAGAGGAACAAATGTGTAAGATTCTTTTTGCTGATAATGAGTACAGGCTTTGGAGAGCTGGAAAAACCACCAGTGTTTATTAAATATCAGTAATAGCTGTGGGCCTTCAATCATAGCTTTTGACAAAGTTGCATAGAGAATTTACTTTTTGTGGGTCATAGTCCCTTTAATGAATGTTGTAAGATGTCACAATCACAGCTAATGGAGAGAGCTTTACTGGTCTTAATTCAGGGCTTACACACGGTTTTGCATTTCTTTTACCAAATATGTGTTAGCTAGACGTACAACATACTTGTGCAGTCATTACACAGATAGTTTTCCATCTAGTAGAATAAAGCTAACCATCTGAAAGGTCAGAATATCCTACTAATTTCAGAGAAGCAATAATTAGTAGTTTAACACTTCAAGATAAACTTTCCATTTTCTTCTTTGTGTTTGGATATAATTGGGATTACAAGTATTTGCAGAATAATTTTGTAAATTTGAGGCATTGATTTTTTTGAGCCTTCACTGATTAGGATCTTGCTATGTTTGGAATATGAAATGTGTCTCTTCAGACTCTGTAAATGATACACTTGTTCCCTTGACAATGGTGCCATTTTGTTGGAAGACTGTGGGCCCCTTTTCAAGATGAGGTTTGTATGTTGCAATTTCTTTTGGTTGCCCTTCCTTCTCCTCCATTCTTGAAGATATCAAACAGTTCAGGGCCTGAGGACCTGAGTGGGATCTTTCCTGAAAACCTACTCCCTGAAGCCTAGCTTTCAGAGTACCAGAAGGAACCAAGCAAGCTTTTAAAGGAGGAAGGCAGCCAGTTGTTCTGCCCAGCTATTTCATCTATGAATCACATTAACCACAGCATAGCATTATAACCTAAACAGTGTAATAATGACAAATACCTTCGTGTAAACTAACACCCCCCTAACTGGACTTGAGGTCTGCTCAACCATAGAGAAAACATGATCAGTACTGAAAACCTAGAAAAATATCCAGTGCTCATGAACTCATGACCTTGGAAGATAACCTACAATCACCACTTTACGAAGCCAGCATAATCCCTAACTACACTCTTAATATTTGTTTTTATGTCCATGGTTAAGTGTAGTCCTCACACTTCATCAAGCAAACTTATCTTTGCAACAGATATCATTACATAAATTACAAAAAATACATATACAAATCTGGGGAAAACATTTCCAATGGATGCATCTACAGCATTACTCCATCATGTAAAACTCAGAGAACATTGCTGAATAGTGGGCAAAAAGATTGTAAGGACTAGGGTATCAAGGAATTTACCATGAGATTGTGTCTCCTAGAAATTTCAGAAACTACACCCATAAAATCTCACCAACATGACTGACTTTACATGACCTGAACAATGATGGCACCAATAGACAAGCTAATGCTGAAGCAGAAAAACTCAAGAGGTCTCAACGCTAGACAAAAAACTACAGTCAACTAAGGAATACTGAGAACTAGAGAGATAGTCTTCCCCAATGAAGTACATACCAATTGATTATACAATACCAAATGCTCAGGCTGTATAACATAGACAGTAATGTAACATATAGACTAAAATGGTTGTATATATTTATTTAGGAATGCACAAACACACAAATATTTTTAAAAAGAGCCTGAGCATTTAATAGGTTGTAATGTGGAAGCAGGGTTACTTGGGAGCATTTGGAGAAATGAAAGAAAGAAAAGAGGAAAAATGTAATTGTACTGTAATCTTTATTAATTTTATACTACTTTAATTAAAAATAAAATATATATTTTAAGAATAAAAAAAGGAGGCTAAATGGAAGAAGTAGATTATTGGATCAGGTTCTCAGGATACATTAGTCTGCTCTCTGCATCTTATCTCCAACGATGTGGACAGGCCACCACATCAGCAGTACCTGCTCCTCACTACCACACCTTTCTTACCCTGATGGACTGAAACCAGGATACAAAACAAACTCCCCTGCCTTTTGTTTGTTCTGCCCAGCATCATTTCATAGCAACAAAATCTAATTTACACAAGTCTACACCGTTCTTGTGAAAAACAGAATGAGCTAGCACAGCTGGAAGCATAAAAGAAAAGAGGAAAGATAAAAGTTCTCTGATGGGCAATATAATCAATGTGATAAACTGAATTACCTGTTTTGGGGGAAGTATTTTTCTGGCACTTTTGTGTGATAATCTAATGAAGGTACCTGAGTCCAGGCCCAAGGTTCTTTTTAGGGTTCAGATTAGATTAGATTATAAAAAGTGATGGGAACTTTTCTCTTAGGGTATCTGAGGCTAAATGAATGATTTCACTCCATGGTGTTACAAACAAGGCCAAAATTATCTCAGGGCCTGTACCTCGAGGCTGTAGGACAGAGAGAAGCCTGGCTCTAGTTTGAGGGAACTGAGTGAGGATGAGACAGCAAAATCTTGGTAGATGCCCCTACAGCCAGAGGGAGGGCTTGGCTCTCTCTCATTGGCTGGAGGTACCCACACATCACATGATGTTACTTAACCTATGTAAGCTGATGTTCACAGTAATAAACTGAGTTCCTGCTTTGACTTGACTCCCTGTCACATCTGATTGTCCTGCGTGGTGGGGTTGTGGAACAGGGGACAGTGGACTCACCTTTCCCTGAAAAATAAGGGGGCTAAGGAGACCTAGCAGTAAATTTTTCCTAGCTTCTTCTCCTCTCGCATAAAAATTCTCTTTCCCTTGTGGGACTTGAAGCAATGAAAATAATACAGACCCTATTTTAAGATGGAATGCTAGAACAGACACTAGAAGTAATTTGTGCACTCACAGGATCACGCACACACACACACACACACACACACACATACCACATCTATACCCCATATACACAGTACTTCACTTTCATGTACATAGTATAGCAATGCTGGAAGAGATGATGTTTTAATAAGCACCAAAGTTTGTTTTTTATAAATTAATTCATTTATTTATTATTATTGTTAATTATTATGATGATTATTATGTGTGTTTGTATGTGTGTTTTGTGTGTTGTGTGTAAGTGTGTGTGTGTGTGCGCGCAGGCATGTGTATGGCACAGTGCGTGGTGTAGTCAGAATAACTCTTCAGAGTTGGGTCTCTCCTCAGACCATGCATTCCAGGAATCATACTCAGGTTGTCAACTTGTATACTAAGTGCTTTTACCTGCTGAGCAATGTCACCAGCCCCTCCACTTCTTATTTTTTTTTAAAGTAAATGTGCTTTTGATACTGTTCATGTTCTCATAAGCACATAGAATCTTTCTTGAAGTCTTCACAAATACACATCTGGAAAATTATTTTACAGAGATTTTACAACTCTCTGTAATCTTTTCTAACCTTTCAGTTTTGTCCTATTAGTCTTATTTTCTAGAACAACCTATAAATTCTACATTAATATAATATTTGACTTTATTTTCATGAACAAAACAAATACCTTTGTACTTATAGCAACTTTTCTTTTTTGCATTTTTATTCTTTTATAATTTTATACATCAATGCAATGTATTTAAAGACATACCCTATGTTCTATCTCCTTTCGAACTTACCCCCTAACCTCCCTAAGGGATGTGGAGAAATTAACCTGGAATTTATCCTGAAGCTTTTTCCATGACTTGTGACTTTCTGGGTACCAGAATCTACTTTGTCGGCTGTTGTAGGAGAGAAGCCACAGATGGTCTTATCTAGATGTGAACTTGCAAATTACAACAATGACCAGACTAGCTAAATATGTCATTGTAAGAATAATACCATGGGTGTTGCAGTAGTAACCAACAACTTTCTAGATAGATTTTTAGCTTTTTCATACCAATGATGTATATTATTTGTATATTGTGTGTAGGATGCCAGGTAAATCTAGTTACATATATTAAATATAATTCTTTATCCACACTAATTCTTTATCAGTGAATTTTAAACAGCCAATATTTGTGAATGGCAGATGTATGAATGGCAATTTCTAGAAGAAGTATACAGTTTCTTGTAGTATTACTTGTTAGTGTGCTACAGAACATGTTTATTAATCATGACAAATATTTTTAATCTGCCTAATGTAACAAAAGAAAAAAATAAGATATTTTGCCTTTGAAGATTTTACTTGGCTTGAAATGCAAACTACGATAACAGATTTCTCTCTTGTTTAACTTTCTATTCTGAGTAACATGTCAAACCATGGGTATAGATATGGCATATTTTCCATAGAAAGTTTTCTATTTTTGTCTATTTTTCTCACTTGCTTAGTGCCATATTGTTGAATTCCTAAATGAGTGCATCCATAATATCCTACTCTAATTCCTGTTTCTTAGTTGGATTGTTGGGCTTAATACGAAGCCCGTCGGTGAATGGTGATATCACAGCAGCTCTTGTATAAGTTCATTTTCTTGTGTTTTTTATCTGAATTATTTTTATTTCAAAATGAGTTCTCTAACTAGAAGCTGCCTTGTGCCTTTGCCTACAAGATGAAATAGTGGGCCAGTCAATTTTCTTCAGAAGAAAACTTTGGAATTCACTTCAGAGGTTTTCAGTAATCATCATTTTGGCAAGAAGGTGATAGAACAGAAAGTTTAGCAGACCCTGGAATTGAGGTAAAGAAACAGCAATTGAGAATAATTTAATCAAAGTACAATCCTCTTTCATTATACCACTAATTGACAAAACTTTTTTTATTTGTGTTTGTAAAGATTTCAAAGGAGATTCAAAGCAACTGCTGACAGAAATGTGAGATATAGTAGGAAAACAAGGTAAAGATAAAGTAGCTCAGAGATATCAAAATAAATGCATGAAAGAAACCAAAGTCAGGGGAATAGTAGAAATGTATGTCCAAACATAGGAAGCATGAAAAAGTACCAGGAGATCTACAAATGCCAGAGAGGTTGAGTGCTATGACTCAAATGACCCAAAATGCTTGTAGCTCGGAAAACATAAGAGTCTCTGCCCTTCCCAGCTGACTGACCCACTTCCATTCTCAGAAGTTCTTTTGTCTTTCATAATAAATTGTCTCTACCATTGTTCGTCTGTCCATTATTTAGTTCTTTGCTTTGCTTCATGAGAACATGAAGATTTCAATGTGTGCCCTCTGGATTTTAGTCCATACCTATAACAGTGTTAGAAACAATTTTGATGATGAAAATGTTTTGGGATAAAGCAAAACTCAAAAGCAGCAAGGGGTAGCTGTGAAGGTTAGGGAAGAGGTGCTGTTCTGTTACTGTGATTAAATATGGACCAAGGCAACTTGTGGAGTAAGTGTTTTTAATTTTACAAGTCCAGGTGACAGTCCAGCATTAAGGGCACATCAAGGCAAGACTCAAGCTGCTCTTCACATCATATCTGGAGTCAAAAGAAGGGAGAAATGAATATTTACATGCTGCTTGATGCTTGCTCCCATCTACCTTTCTCTCTTCTTACATTGTTCAGGATTCTTTCCTAGGGAATGATGCTACCCATGATGGTTGGCCATTCTTTCATTACTTAATTATCATTACAATCCTGCCCAGATGTGTCATAAGCCAACCTGATCTGTGTAAATTCCTCAGTTGATGCTATCTTCTCAGATAATTCTAGATTGTGTTAAGTTAATAGTCAAACTGACAAGCCTAACAATTCTGGTATTTCAGTCCACTTAGAGGCTGATGAAATCGTGAATAAAAACTAGGGAGAATTAATTTAATGACTATTACCCTGGAAACAAAGGCACTTTGTTCCAGGACAGAAGAATGGACTCATTAAATCATTGGTGAGCAAGTGTTTCTCTCTGGTTTGTGATCCCACATTTTAGGACATATGTATATAGCATTTCTCTCTTCATGCTGGAAGTTGTAGCCCTAAAGAAATAGACTTATTACTTTTTATAAGAAGGCATACTTTGGATCCATTTAATCTTTTAAAAATCTTTACATGTTAAATAAAATGCATTCTGTGATCTCTCTCCATCTCTGGTGTGTATGTTTTTCTGTGTGTTTATCCATATAGGCACAAGTACAAATGCATGTTCGTGTCCTCAGGACCTACTGTCTTGTTGAAACATAATCTCTCTCTAAACCTAGGATTCGCTGGTTTAGCTAGACTGGCCAGCCAGTTAAGACCCTCTTGTCTTTATTTTCCTGAATTGATGTTACATTCATATACCTCCTCTCCCCGTTATGTTTATGGGCGCTTGGGATTGAATTCAGGTTCTTTTACTTTCACAGCATGTTTTGTATTGACTAAGCAGTTAGCATAGGCTTTACATCTATTGTTCTTAAAAGATATTTTGTTCATTTCTTTATGATGTAATCATAAGGAAACAATCCCCTTCTCTTTCAATTATGGTCTCTGATATATACTCATGTAGTGAGGAGGCCACTTGTTTGTTCCCTGCTGCTTAGACCTGAAATAATCATACAGAATCTATTAGTGCTGAATTAATCACATACAAGCCATATTAATTAAATCACTGCTTGGCCCATTAGCTCTAGCTTCTTATTGGCTAAGTCTTAAATTAATTTAACCCATTTCTCTTAATCTGTGTATCGTTACATAGCTGTGGCTTAACTGGTAAAGTTTCTAGCATCTATCTCCGGCAGCTCCATGGATTCTCTCTGACTCTGCCCTTCTTTCTCCCAGCATTCAGTCCAGTCCTCCCCATCTAGCTCTGCTCTGCCCCATGCTGCTCTGTTATAGGCTCAAAGTAGTTCTTTATTCATGGCAATCACAGCATAAAGAGGTAAATTCCAAATCACCTCCCTTTTCTCTCTAAATAAGAAGGAGGGTTTGAACTTTAACATATTAAAATTACATATAACAAAACCTATACCAAGCAAGAAGTATAGTTACAATATTTATATCTACTTTATCTCTTATCATAACTAAGGAAAACTATATTGTTACTATCTACTCTTTAACTCCATCAAAGATTCCAGAAGGATATAATATTACCTAGGTAAACAGGAGGTGCATTGTAAGCAACTTCTAAAACTCTAGAATTGACAGAGACATCTCACTGTCTGGACAGTCACTCAAAGTTCTTCTGTACCATTGGGGCATCCAATCTTTAGCCCAAAGGCCCATAGTATCCAACAGACTTTTTGATGGAGCAGGAAATTTCAAAGAGAGTTCTGTCTATATTGGCAGTTTGTCAGTTAATTTCGTATGTGTCCTGCAGAATGTTTGGCAGACACTTTCATGAAGTAGGAACTCCGAAAGACCATCTCACCTTTAGGCAAGTTCAGCAGTCAAACTTTTCTCTGGGTCCTGCAAGTCTAGTCAAACAGTTCAGGGAAGAACAGTTTCTTACCCAATTGGCTAACCAGCTTCTTAAGGAGTCTCTTATATGCCTATCTTCCTCCTGAAGTAATTGGTACTTCCAGGATCAGATGTGTTTCAATGTCATAAAAAGTCATAAGTTATTAAAACATTTTAAATGCCATATTCTGAAGGTCTCTGAAAGATTTGAAGATTATCTATCTACCTGAAATATATCTCTACATATCTAGAAACCTAACATGACTACAAGCTTGACTATTATACACTACGTTTTTAAATGAGCTACACAAACACAATACCTTAATCAAGAGCAGTAATATACATATCAATAAAACAAGATACATACCAATGCAAATTATTCATATCTATATCATATTTTCCTTTAAATGTAAACAAACATGTATAGACAATATTTGGGAATATGGGCATAGTTTTCTCCATACTGCTTCCTGCTGTTTATTGGGCAAAGTAATTTTTTGAGGGATGATCAAGGTGACCATATTAGTCTGTCAGCAATCCACAGGTTCTCATCTCTTTGAAAACAAAAGAAGAACCTCTTTTCCAAAGCAACTTATCTTTAGACCCAAATTCTGAAGTTAAGATACCTTTATAACTATACATGCTTGTTTAGCTTAGCATTCCATACAATTAAATATCTTAGCTCCTTCAAAGTAAAAAAATTCAAAGAAATCTCAAAAATCTACATAATCCAGACTCTGTGAAATTTCCATTTTTACATGTCTTATTTTTCATTACTTCTTTTAATCTATGACTGTACTCTGTCTCTTTAAAGCTTTTACCATTTTCAGCTATTTACTTCCTTTTATAACTATCTAAATTCTTTTTTTTTTTTTTTTGGGTAGCAATTGAACCTTAGGTGGCATTTTATGGCACTTCATCGTGATGGAGACACATGGCTCTTTTTCTGAGGTATTGTTATTCCCTTCAAGAAAACTGTTACCACAAAGCCACAAGGGATTGGCGGCTACAGAGCTCTGTTTGCACAGCCATTTAGCAATGCTGCCAGGATCCAGAATTCATTCTATCCATTTTGACAGCAAGGCATACTTGATATTTACACATATATAAAGTTAACAAAATGCTTCACAACAATGAAAATCTATGGGCCGTGTATGCCATATCTTAGGCAACTAGGATTTGTAATTAACAAGTAACATCCGACTTTTATGATTACAACTGAAAAGTCTAATGAACTTCCTACACATTTATACCTCTAAATTCTAGAGAGAGGGCTATTTTGCTTTGACCAAGAATAAGCAGTAAGCCCCAAAGCAGGTTTTCCACAAACAAGGCCAGGAAATACCTCACCCAGCATGGTCTTTCAACATTTACATATATATATATATATATATATATATATATATATATATTTCTTGTAGTTAAAAGTTTGCAAATTTTTTTTAATTTTTTAATTTATTTATTTATTGAGGATTTCTGCCTCCTTACATTTATTCAAAAACTGTGACCCATTTAGAGGTCTTTTCCATCTGAATTTGTCTTTATTGCATATCTGTAATTCTTTACTGTCCAGGAGCACTTCTTAAAATGCTAAGTGCTTCCTAAAAATTTAAGCTGCATCATTACTGGGGTATGTTTGGTACTTCCTGCTTGCCTTGCCCAGTCCAACATGACAGAGTGGATGGTGCAGCCAAGAGCCATGCACAATGCCCCATGTCTAGGTACAAAGCCAGTCCATGTTGCCACCAAGCAAGTCTTAGCATGTTGCTCACAAACCCCATTTAAATGCTCTGTTGCCTGAAAAAGCCAGAAGTCATTCTGGCAGCACAGCCCTGAAAGACAGCATTTTAAAATGGTGTGTTTTTTTCTGCAACATCTGAGTCAGGAGCTGTCCTTCTGCTTGCCTCTTACAGAGTCCACCAAAGAAAATGCTGCTACCAAACAATGCTTAACACTGCTCTTTTGTGTCTAAGATTTCTTTTTAAGCTTTCTCAGTTTTTAAGTGGATTTTAGTTGGTCACATGGGAGCCAGTTTGTTACAAGGGGTGCTGTTTACTTGTTCCTAGCCATTAGATCTGAAATAATCACACAGAAACCATATTAATTAAATCACTGCTTGGTCCATTAGCTCTAGCTTCTTATTGGCTAAGTCCTATATTAATTTAACCCATTTCTATTAATCTCTGCATTGCAACATGGCTGTGGCTTACCAGGTAAAGTTTCCAGCCTCTATCTTTAGTGGCTCCATGGCTTCTCTCTGACTCTATCCTTCTTTCTCCCAGCTTTCAGTGCAGTTCTCCCTGCCAAGCTCTGTTCCACCATGCCCTGCTCTGCTATAGGTTCAAAGCAGTTCTTTATTCATGGTAATCACAGCATAAAGAGAGAAATCATACATTACACTCAGATCAGCATATGCCACTTTGTCATAGGCCTAAAGATATAGAGCCCGTGGAGCACAGGAGAAAAGTACAAAAATTATAAATTAAAGCAAAATCTTCTCTTTATAAATTGATCATCTAAGGTAATAAGCTTGTCTTATTCTGACTAGCACAGTAATTCTAAGGCCCACTTGGTCCCATGACTCTGTTTTCTAGCTTAGTAACTTGTATTTTGAGTGGAAACCATTTTTGTATAATTCTGGTCACTGAAGCCTCCTTGCAGGACCCAACCTTGACTTCCAAAGGTTTTATGCTCTCTCATACCATGGATTAGTTTTTGAGATCAAAATTATGCATACTTTTGGAACAGAAAGCTCAAGATTCAAATGCCTTCTGTTAGGGCTAATACTGTGAAATTTAGTAGGATCTAGAATGACCTAGGAGACAGAACCTAGTACACAACTTTGAGGGAGTTTCTAAGTAAACTAAGGAATGAAAACATACCTAAAATGTTAGTCACACCATGCCCTGGGCTAGGGTCATGGCCTGAATAAAAGAAGAAAATGAGGAGAGAAACAGTATGTCTTTCTGCTTTCTGATTATAGATGTATTGAGAAAGCTGCTTCTAGCTCTTGTCACCATCAATTTCCTGACACCATGGACTTTACCCTCAAACTGTGAGCCAAAGTTAAGTCTTCTTTCTGTAAGTTTCTATTTTCAGGAACTTTGTCACAGTAATTAGAAAAATAAGTAATTGATTCTCCTAAGGGCTGAAAACTCAATGCAGGAAGAACAATGACAGAACAAGAGATATTCACAAGCCTCACTGCCTCATGAAAAGGATAGATGGCTCAGTTGGCAGAGGTGGTTTCCATACAAGCCTGGTGACTTTAGTTCAATCTGTATGACTCTTTTAAATGTGGAAGAGAATAACAGATTTGCACACAGTTGTTCATTGACTACTTATATATGACATGGCATGTATTTGCCCCTACACAAACATATTACACACACACACACACACACACACACACACACACACACACACCAGAGAAAAAGATTGAAAATAGCAAATTAAACATAAACACCCCAGAACATTACTCTGTCCTCTCTGCTGTGAGAATTTTATTTGGTCACTTGGTTTGGTTGAGGTTACTGGCAGTTCTATTTTATCTAATTATTACCTCCAGAATAAAAATGGGTCAGAATGTTATACCTCATCAAATGTATATCTTATATTTAAAATCAAAAGACAGTAACTGAAACACAGAAAATGACCTGAAGTTTGCTTTGTTTAATAAAGTGGGTGAGAGTTTTGGCAGCTTATTCCATGATTTGCTGCAGGATCAGCTGCTATGGGTGACAGAGACTCAGAGCTTCATGTTTTTAGAGTTTAATAAGGGTATAGCATAGTTACATAACAAGAATGTAATAGTCACAATGTATAGAGAAAATTGCTGGAAATTTTAAATCAAATATAATAAACTAGTAAAATGTGTCACAACGCACTAGTGTTTTTGATCTACTTTTCATGGAGAGGTACAACACATACGTGTCAATTTACCCAAGTAAAGAAACCTGTGACAAGCCAAAGTAAGAACTACCATAATGTCTAACTTGGTGAACCAAAGAGTGTTATATTGAGGTAAAGAACAGCTGTACAGCTGTGTGATTACAAGGTCAGGGTTCACAGTAAAGCAGCTTCATGATTAAAAGCCCTCCCTTGCATGGGTGTTGAGTACTCATGACAGCTGCAGTCTTGGAACTCTCTGCAGACACGGGTAGGTAATCTCCTATCAAAGCCAGGTTGGTCAGTATCCTCCCCCTGCATCCTGCTGTTTCTATAGAGCTAATGTAGTGGCCATTTAAAGATTCTATAACTTCTAGTTTTCCTAGATATGTGATGCGCTTACCTCTTGAAATGCAGGTACCTCTCCCTCCTTTCTAAATGGGTGCAATGTCTTAATTCTGAGGAAGCTGCTCTATAACAATAAAAAGAATGGTGCTTGGAAATAGTAGAATTATCTGCTGTTGTAGATTTAGATATGGACAGCCCTTTATGACATATGGCCAAATGGAGGAGTGTATTATCACCTTCATTCACTTCAAAACACCAAGTGATATGATCCAGTTGACACCTCTAGGTTACTTTCTCCACTATAGCAGACTTGATGCTTTTCTGAATACAGTATGGAATATTATCAGTAGAGACCACCTTCTTAAGCAAGAAAATGCATCTTTTTTTTTGTCAAATCTAATTAGCTTCAAACTTTTTTCATGAAGATTATTTAGATATTATTCTTTTCATTCCTCCAGCTCCTCCTAAATTTTACCCAACTTTCTTTCTATATAACTTCATACTTTATTCTCTGTTATTCTCTCTCTTTTTCTCTCTCAAAGGAAAAACAAAAACAAAAGTCAAAAATCAAAACAACCTGAATCCCAATAAGGGGAATATCCCAAATAAAACAAACCGTGGAGCCTTTTTGATGTTGGCCAGCTACTCTTGGGCATGAGGGTTATTGAGGGTATGGTTGATATATCCAGTGTCACTCCATTAGAGAAAACTAAACTTTTCCTCAACAAGAGGCGTGGATTTCAAATAACTTCCTGATTAGTGGTAGAGCTTTGTGCTCATTTCCCCTTCTCAGTGATGAAACTTTGTCTGGTTTGGACTTGCACAGGTCTTGCACTTTCTTTCACAAACTGTGTGAGTTTACATATGCATTTGTCCTGTCATGTCTTAAAAATGTGTTGTTATGGACTCATTTACCATTTCTGGCTCTTAAAATCTTTCTACTTCCTCTTCTGAGTACACTTCTGAGTCTTGAGGAATGAGGTTTAATAGAGACATTCCCTTTAGGACTAAGTTCTCCGAAGTCTCTCACTGTCTGACCATTGTCCAATTGTGGATTTCTGTGATGATGACCATCTATTCCAGTAGTCTCAACCTTCCTAATGCTGTGACCTTTTAGTGCCATTCCTCATCCTGTGGTGACTCCAAACACAAAATTATGTCATTGCTATTTCCTACCTTTAATATTGCTACTGCTATGAATTGTAATGCAAATATCTGATAAAACCTTAAATGGGTTTTACAGCCAACAGGTGGAGAAACAGTGGTCTACTGCAAGAAGAAGCTTCTCTGATGAAGGCTTTCTTTTATTAGTTTTAATTCAGGATGATTGTTTCTATCATCCATTTGTCTGAAAATATAATGCTATTGTCTTTTATTAACAGGTAAATAATATTCTATTATGTAAATGTACCACATATTCTCAATTCCTTGATCTGTTGTTAGAAATTAATGATGTTTTTAGTTTCTAGTTATTATGGATAGAGGAGCAAAGAACACGAACACACATGTATCTCTGTTATAAGAAGTGGAGTCTATTTCCAAGAGGGATAGATTGATTTTTGGCATCTTGAGGGACCACCAAACTAATTTCCAAAATGGCTATACCAGTCCATAGACAGCAATAAATAAGGGTTTTCCTCACCCCACATCCTTGTCAGAATGTGCTGTCATTTGTTTTGTTTTATTGATTTGACTGTTCAAACTGGGGTAAGATAAAAACTAAAAGCTGTTAAATTAACATTTCCCTGATGTCTAAGGATGTTGAACACTTAATATTTCTCACTCATTTGTGTTTTGTCTTCAGATAAGTCTCTTTTCAGTTATATACAAAATTTTATTTCAGTTGGGCTATTTGTTTTCTTGATGCTCAGATTTTTAATTATTTGTAAATTCCAGGTATTAACTTTCTAACAGATATGTAACTGGTATATTTTATTCCTATTCCCCAAGCTGTGGCTTGTTTCAAATGATTGTGTATTTTCGAAGTGCTCTTGATCTTGACTTGAAAGTATTTTATTGAGGATTTTTGTATTTTTGTTTGTAAGGTATCCTGGCCACAATTTTCTTTATTGTGAATCCTTTGTATGATTTTGGAAAGAGTTGGAAATGATCATTTAGTTTGTATTTTGTGAAATTATTTAAATAGTTTTTTTTAGTTTGTTCTTGAAGCTATTATTGAATTCTGTGCTGATCTGTCTAGGCCTGGACTGGTTTGTTTTATTTATTTACATAATATTCTCTTATTCATTTGTTTGGGTTATTTGGTTGGGAGATTTTTAATCATTACTTCTATTTTGCCAGAATTTCTGAATCTTTTTAAATTTCTTATTTCACCTTAATTTAACTTTGGTCATATATACATATATGATTTCTCTACTTCTTCTAGGTATTAATGGAATATAGATTTTTTAATTATGTCCTTATGTTTCTCTTATTTTACCACACATCTGCCAGTTGTAGTATCCACTTTTACTTGCTATTTTTTTGATTTACATTCTCTCTCTCTTTTATGATTAACTTAATTAAGTTTGACAATCATTTTGATTTCTTACCAAATCCACTCTTAGTACCACTGGTTCCTTGTATTGTTTTGTATTTCTTTCTATTCTGTTCATTTTAGCACTGGGTTCATTATTCTTTTTGATCTACTCTTTTTGGGTATTTTGTCATCTTTTTCTAACTTTTAATTATGTACTTAAGTTAGTAATATAAGATCTTTCCAGGTTCTTTAAAAAAAAAAAAAACAAAATGCAGGTACTTAGGACTATGCACTTGATTCTTGTAACCAAATTGTGTTGCATAATTGTAGTTGTGTTGTGCTTTAGTTTTTTATTCATTTCTACAAAGTTTTTAATTTTCTTCTTGATTTCTTTCTTGACCGTGATGTGGGATTCCCCTTTGTATGCTATGAATATGCTTTAGTATCATTGGTTAGTAAAGAAGTTGCTTTGGGCAGATGGCGGCAAAGAAGAGAGCAAAGAAGGAATTCCAAGAAGAGATAAAAAAAAGAAGGCAGAGTCAGGGAGACACCATGTTGCTGATAGAGGTTTCTGTCCCACCCAGTCCCACAGCTATTCAGTCCCAAAGAAACACACAGAAGTTTTCATTAATTATAAACTGGTTGACATATTAGCTCAGGCTTCTTATTAGTTCTTACATCTTATATTAACCCATTATTCTTCTCTGTGTTGGCCATGTTGCTTGGTAAAATTTATCAGTGAGGCATTCTCATCTTGTTCCTCTGTGTCTGAGTGATGACTGCAGACTGACCTTTTCTTCTTCCCAGAATTCTACTGTTCTAGTTATGTTGCCTGTACTTCCTGCTGGGTCATCGCTCCTATATTTCCTGCCTGGCTATTGGCCAATCAGCATTTTATTAAATCAGTACAAGTGACAAATCTTTACAGAGTACTAGACCATTGTCCTACAACACTTCCCCTTTTTCCTCCTTCAAAACAAAACTCTGAATCTAATCTCCTTTGTTTAGCTTTCTTCCATAACAAGGTATAGCCAACACTTTAAGCAAATAAAAACATCCATAATCTACTTTTTGGTGAGGGGAATGTGGTATAGAAAACCTAGGCTATGGCTCTACGGGCTGATGGGGGAGAGGGACTTGATCGGGGGGGGGGGGGAGAGGAGGGGGGCGGTGGCGGGGAGGAGGCGGAAATCCTCAATAAATAAATAAATTAAGAAAAAAAAAAAAGAAAACCTAGGCTAATTCCTGCTATTTGCGAGCACTAAAAATCTTATAGGGACCTACAGAAAATTTCGGATTATGGTCAAGTTCTGACTGGAATATTCTGTGAGGTTTGATTATCTCAGGCAGCATTCTTGAGGCTGTATGGACAGAGAACTCAGAGGAAACTCCAACAGAGGTCCTCTGAAGTGTGGGATCATCTGGGCCATTTGTTCCAATAGCAGACTTTTCAGGGGTTCTTCCTTGATCAAACCTGATTTTACTTAACCAAGAATGAATCCACAGCCTCCCATTTCTCATAGAAACAAAAGAAAAATCTCTTCTCCAAAGTAACATATCTTTTGATTTAAATTTTGAAGTCAAGGCATTTTTAAAATATATATGTTGTGTTATCCAAAGATGACACAATACCATAAAATAGCCAGATTCTCTGTATATTTTCCATCTTTATTTGGCTTTATTTTAAACTGTTTCTTTTATTTTTATTTTTAATTTTTGTTTCTTTGTATCTTTGGATCTCCTGGAATTCACTGTGTAGATCAGGCTGTCTGTGAGCTGAAAGAGATCTGCCTGACTCTGCCTCCCAAGTGTTGAGATTAAAGGTGTATGTCACAACACCCGACT
>NC_022013.1:17588490-17591456 GCF_000317375.1 Microtus ochrogaster | reverse complement strand
TGGAGCCTGTCCTGGAACTAGCTCTTGTAGACCAGGCTGGTCTTGAACTCACAGAGATCCGCCTGCCTCTGCCTCCTGAGTGCTGGGATTAAAGGTGTGCACCACCACCACCCGGCCTGAATCTATCTTTTCTATATAACTTTCTTTTTCTGACCACATGAGTCTTTAATTTACTAAGCAATATGGCTAAGATTAAACTTCATGTTGGAGGTAATAATGGGAACAATGTTTATTGCCACAACTCTATGGAGTTTTAAGGTTGCTGCCACCATAAGGAAGCATGTTGTTGGGCATTCATAGACATCATTTAACTATTTTGTGGTAGGGCCTCTTAATAAAGACCTGCAAGGTTATTGCAGCTAAAACTGAGTCAGAAAGCCTCTCTTAAAGGAGACATACTTGACTCTAGAAATCAGAACCCACCTGACAAAATGTTGCTACCAAAAAGCTGTACTTAACTCTGTTCTTTTTGTGTCTAAAATTCCTTCCCAAACTCTCTCAGGTTTTAAGTGGATTTAGTTGTCCATGTCGGTATTATTTGTTGACAGAAGTTTCTGTCATTCCAGGTCTTGCAGCTGTTTGGTCCCAAAGAAACACACAGAGGCTTACATTAATTATAAACTGGTTGGCCTATTATCTCAGGCCTTGTATTATCTCTTACATCCTACATTAACCCATTACTCTTGTCTGTATTAGCCACATGTCTTGGTACCTTTCATCAGTGAGGCACTCTCATCTTGTTTCCTCTTTGTCTGGGTGATGACTGAAGACTGACCCTTTCCTCTTCTCAGAATTCTCCTGTTCTGGTCACTCCACCTTTCCTGCCTGTCTACTGGCCAATCAGCATTTTATTAAACCAGCACAAGTGACAAATCTTTACAGAGTACAAGACCTTTTTCCCTATAGCACCAAGTAGCTGCCAAAGGAAACAGTTGTTGGATGAAACCTTCCTTGTAGGCCACAGCCACATGGATACACAGATTTATAGAAATGTGTTAATTAAGGAGGGAGAGGGAGGGAGGAAGGTGAGTGGGGGAGCAGGAGGGGAATGGGAGGAGGAGAGGAAGTATAAATTTTTGAATGGAACAAAAATTTAAAAAATAAAATGAGACATGATAGAAAACATTTAAAAAAGATTCTGAGACCAGACTAGCTCTCTGGAAGAAGCACAAACCAGCTGCACTGCCTAGATGTTTAGAATAGAGTCATCTGGAGATCACCCTAATTCTACTACCTTTGACTTTTCTGAAGAGTGTGCAGTGTACTCCAGGTTTCCAGATTTGTGAACTGTCAAACATGATTGTATAAGATTAGAAAAACTATTTTAATCTTGTAAGTCATCATTCCCCAAGTTCTAAAAGCACCCAATAAAATTATAGGTTTATCACATTGAAAAAAAATAAAATAATAAAATAAAATATAAGAGTTACCTAATAAGAAGCCTAAGCTATTAGTCAAGCAGTGTTCTAAGTATTATAGTTTCTGTGTGATTATTTCAGGTCTGGGCAGGAGGAAAATGAATGAGAAGTCTCTGCCTACACTTGACTCAATTTACATTCAGCACTGAGCTGTTCAGTTTCCATGAGCTTGTACACTTTCCACTGTATCTATGATTGCTGATATCCAGCTTTAATTCACGGTAGTCAGAAAGGATGTAAACAGTTGCTACAATTTTTCAACATCTGTTGAAACTTACTTATTCTCTTCGTAATATTTGGAAAATTTTGAATAAAACTTCACTGGCTGATAAAAAGGAAGTATAGTCTTTATAGTCAAGAGCACTTGTGCAGAATGTTCTATAGATGTCTTAAGTCCATTTAGTTGATGATATGATTTAGCTTCAGTATTTTTGTGTTTTGGTTTTGTCTGAACTGTCTATTGATTAAAGTGTAGTATTGAAGTCATCCCTTTTCATTGCATTAAAGTCAATATGATATTTCATCAATAGTGGTATATTTTTATGAAATTAGGTACCCTTTTATTTCATGCATGTATGTTAAGGCAATAACAGATTCTGGATTGTTGTGTTTCTTTAATGAGTATGTGGTATCCTTACCTGTCTCTTTTGATTAGTTTTCGTTTGAAGTGTATTTAGTGGGATATTAAAATGGTTATGACTGTTTACTTCTTATGGCCATTTTTTGGAAAATTTTTCCACACTTTTACTTTACTTTAGGTCCTTTCAGTTTTACTGATACATTTACTGCTTTTCTGTATAGAATTTCATTTACATTTGCTCTAAATTTTACTTTACTGTATTTAATTTGAAGCGAATTTTGTCTCTTTTTCTAGCTCTCAGAGAGAAACTTACTCTATAATTTAGACACATTAGTTTTGATTTTGAGTCTATTTTGTTGATAATTGTCATGCCTGCTTGCCTTATTGTTCCTTTTACTTTGAATACCCCTTTTCCTTATTTTACTCAAAGACAACCCATACCTTTGATGAAAATATGTGTTTCCTGAATGCACCACAAAGAAAAATTCTGCATTTTTATCCAATTTGTTAGTTTATATATTTTTATTTTGGAATTGAGACTATTACTCTTGAGTGCTATTATGGAGCATAAGATATTATTTTATTGTTATGTAGTACTCCTTCTCTTCTTTTGATGAACTATTCTGGAATCATTTATTTTTTTTTTTTTTTTGTCATAGTGGTTGTATGATGTGGGAAGTCATTCTGTATATGTGTTGCTTTTATTGGTTAATGAATAAAGAAACTGCCTTGGCAGAGTAGAGTAGAGCTAGGCAGGGAAGAGTAAACTGAATGATGTGAGAAAGAGGGCAGTGTTGAGTAGAAGTCATGTAGCCCCACCAGAGACAGACACCGGATAGAACTTTACTGGTAAGCCAGAGTCACATGGCAGTACACAGTTTAGGAAAAATGTGTTAAATTAAGATGTAAGAGCTAGCCAATAAGAAACTAAAGTTAATACACTAAACAGTTATTTATTTATTTATTTA
>NC_022013.1:17567167-17587150 GCF_000317375.1 Microtus ochrogaster | reverse complement strand
GCAACCACTTTGGAAAGCAGTGTTTAGGTTTCTCAGGAAATTCGGGATCAACCTACCCCTGGACCCAGCAATACCACTCTTGGGAGTATACCCAACAGTTATTTAATTAATACAATTTCTGTGTGGTTATTTTGGGAGTCTGGGTAACCGGTAAACAAACAAGTGGCATCCTACTACAGATTGGCTTGCCAACATGTGCCAGCTAAATCCACATAAAATCTGAGAAAGCTTGAAAAGAATTCTAGATGCAATAGAACCCAATTAAGCCTGGCTTAAACCATGGCTCCTTTAAGAGTTGTTTCCCTGATTCAGTGGTAGCATGAAAAAATGTGCAGTTTTGAAAAGGGCCGTGCTGTTGGTGTCAACTCTGGCTCTTTCAAGTGGTCAGGCTATGGGGTATTTAAATGGGGTTTGTGAACAAAGTGCTACTAATTCTTTAATGGAATCACAGACCTTCTGTGACCTGACCCTGGATATGGGGCCGAGAGAATGGTTCTCAGAGTCAATGAATGGACCTCCAATTGTTGGACTGGAAGGAGCCAAAAGCAAAGCAACCTTAGCCCTAGTAATGTCACTTAATATTTTAAGAAGCATTCCTGGACAGAAAAGGTTTTTAGATACATAATAGGACAGATTCAGACATAAAACAACTATAAACAAGATACAGTGTATTTAAAAAATGAACATATGCTTAGGGTATAGAAAACAAAAAGAGTATAAACAGTTTTAAAAAGAAGTAAATGGTTTTTAAGAAAACAAAGTATTTAAAGAGACAGAGTATTGGCAGTCATGGATTAAAAGGAGTAAAGAAAAGTCATGTAAAGATGGAATACACACCGAGAATCTGAATTTTGTATATTATTGTGTTTTCTTTGAATTTTTGAACTGTGAATGAGCTAAGTACAGAGAAACATTTCATTGGATGGGCTGGATGGGCTACTAAGCTAAACCAGAATATGTATTTTAAAGATATCTTGATTTCAAAATTTGGGTCTAAGGTTGTTGTGAACACACTCAAAATATTACTTTACCCACCAAAAGAAAGAACTATGGCCAAATTCCCAAATATTATTTATAAATGCTTGTTTACATTTAGAGGAGGATATTCTATAGATATTTGCATTAATATGGATCTAGGTTTATTGAAAGAAAATTTAGGTCAGTTTGTTATATATATATTTCTGTTCTTGATTAATGTATTGTGTTTGTGCAGCTCACACAGACACACACAGGGAGAGAAAGAGAGAGAGCGGGGGGGGGGGAGCTTAATTTTTACACTAGCTTAATCCTTTAATGAGTCCTGGATAGAGTCTTGGTATTTCCTAACTCCCTTTAGCTAAAGATGTTGTTATAATGGAGACAATACAGTGTACACTGTTCGAATATGAAGATGATAAAAGCCACATCCACTGTTTTAGACCCTGGTATGTGTGTTTTGTCTTTTCCATTTATAACAGTTAATGATATAGAACAATTATCCTTCTTGCAGAAAGGGAAGGAAGTCCCTAGTGTTAAGTTCAGGTCAGGAGACAAATTTGTCCAAAACTGTATTTGTGGTAACCAACCAATGAATGATTACAGGCATCTTGGATAACTTTTAACAGTGATCTCTAAATTAAGAACTAGAATGGGGAAATGGTAATTAGGTCAGAAAAGAAAAGCAAGTGTGTATTCTAGGCAAAAATTTCAAAGCATAAAAATAAAGAGAGGATAGAGAGATGTTTAATTTGATAAAATGTTTGCATCTTAAGCCTAAAGACCTGAGCTCATTTCCCAGAAATCACTACACTGTGGGTACAGCGACACACATTTACAAGCTCAGCCCATGGTAGACAAAACCAGGTAAATCCTTGGAGTTTACTGGTCTGCCAGTTTGACCTAACTGGTGAGCTGTACACTGGTGAGAGACCTTTTCTCAGAATAAAGCTGAGGGTATTCCTACAAAAAGTACCTGGAGCTTTCTTCTGGCCTCAACACAAACATAGTGAAGGCACAAGTATGGATCTGTTTGATGCACATGAACACACACACATGTTCACCGTAACAAAGGAGTTGGAACTGTAGCATAAGGCTTACCTTGGTAAGAAACAACAAAAGAAAGTACAATATGTGAAGAAAACTGCTGAAATCACAGCATGCTGATATATCTCTTGTACAATTTGCAAACTCTAGAAGTGTCTGAATATAAATCAGAAAACCTCTTCCTGCAAAGTTTGTAGAAGCAGAGAAGTGGAGACAGACAAGTCCTGGGTTGCCAGCCAGCTGCCTCAACTACTTGACCAGTTTATGTGACTGACAGATCCTGTCTCAAAAACGTGAGTAGAAGGCTCCTGAAGAAAGACATTAATGCATGTACCGCAAAGGATATATCTAGTGATCTTCTTCGGTTTCTTAGCAACCCCTTGAAGACAGTAATCTCAATTCCCACAAAACCCTATGTATTCCTATTGTCAAAAATGCAAATCTCAATGAACAGTCCCTCTTTGAGAAGCCCACACCAGTAATCTCAGGTAACCCTTCCTTTGAAGAACCTCTCTCTTTCTCTTTCCTATATAATTATTTCTTTAGTAAACCCCAACTGTGCATCATAAACATCTTAGTTGTGAATTATTTTCTGCAATGAAGTCACAAATCCCAGGTTAACCTAATTTGAGGGCCATCAAATGCCAAAACTTAAACTGGTGAAGGTGGCAGTGAAGACTATGTCTCCTGTCTCTGCCATGACAGAACGATAAGAGTCTTCTTTGAGTCCTTTTTTATTTTAATTTTTTTGTGTGTGTAAACTGAGGTATGTGCCCAGGAGTACAGGTGCCCACGGAGGACAAGATAAGGCACCAGGTATTCTGGAACTGGAATTACAAGGGGATTTGAACACCTCACACGGAACTGGACTCCCGTCTTCTAGAAGAACAGTAAGAGCTCCTAACTGCTGATTCATCTCATAGACCCACAGAGCCAGTCCCAAACTTTTCTGGAGTCCTTTCCCTCTGCTTTTCTGACACTAGTCTTCTTGATGAAAGAACACTTTGTAAAGAAAGCAATGCCATCAGGAAGAACTGTACAGGAGGTTCAGAATGGGCCAGGTCACAAGCATCCAAAGTGACTCTGACCAAGTTGGAAGGAAAGGGGGTGATAGATTGCCTTGCACTTGGCCGTTATCACTGCTGTAAAACTCAAATCAGCTCCTAAATGGTCAATTACCAGAGAAGTACACAAACAGGAGCGGCCAGGGAAGCAAAATTCAATTTCCCTTGTGCTCAACTGCCTGCCTTTCATTAAGCCCACTCTAATTTATTTGGGGCCCCAGGCTTGGGTTCTTGCTCTTTCCTGATTTTTATATATAAATGACGATTTCCTAATTCCCATTTCACTTCCCTTCTACTCGGTAAGTTTCTAATGGCTGTGGTATGACCTCGTGTAGCCTGGGGTGTCCTTGTGTGTCTATGGGCTGTGAGCACACTCATTTCTGTTCATTCCCATGAATGCATTTTTAGTAATTATCCAAGCATGAAATGTCTGCACCTATCATGGGAACTGATATTTCTGCACAGTAAAATGAACATCTCAGAAATCCAGCCTCAGTGAGCCTGATCAGGCATGCGCACATTCTTGCCATGCCAAATACACAAATATGTAGTGATGTTCTTCTATGTTCTAGAAAGTAGGTAAATAAAAACATTCCAGGAAAGTGCTTCTTCTCTTAATCATTGAAAGAATGTTCTTTCCTTCTCCTTCTAGGCTTCTTCAGTAACAAAGAACTCATTAGAGCAATGGTTTTCAACCTTGCTAATCCTGTGTCCCTTTTATATAGTTCCTCAGGCTGTGGTGAACTCCAACCATAAAGTTATACTTGCTGATATTTTGTAACTGTAATTTTGCTAAAGTTATGAATCGCAATGTAGATATTTCATATGTGACCTCTGTCAAAGGGTCATTTGGTCCCCAAAGGGGTAACAACCCACCAGTTAAGAACCACTTCCATAGAGCCTAGTATGGAGCTGGATAGATGGCTATAACATTAAAAGAAGTTGATGCTCTTGTAGAGGACTGGAGTTTGGTCCCCTTATACACATACACACACACACACACACACACACACACACACACACACACACCTGTACACAGTAAAGAGTTGTGAAATACAGTACTTGTTTAACCATATAAAGATGTGATACATTTGTTTATTCTGTGTTTAACTGTGTAAATATGTGTTGCTGTTTTGCCTGCCTAAGGCACCTGATTGATCTAAAAAATGTGAATGGCCAGTATCTAGGCTGAGTACAGAGGGACAGGAAGGGCTTGGGGGCAGAGAGAAAAGGGGAGCAAGCCAGCAGAAAACCTGCCAGCCATGTATGGAGGAAGCAAAAAAGCATGACAGACAGTACGTAGATGAGGAAAAAGAGCCTGGGTTAACACACAGATAAATAGAAATGTATTAATTTAAGTTAAAGGGAAAAGAGGTAGCTAGAAACAAGCCTAAGTTAAGGCCAAGCTTTTATAATTAATAATAAGCCTCCTTGTCATGATTGGGGGAATCATAGTCAGATCAAGCTTGCTACAGGAGAGAGATCTTTTATAAAGAGTATTTTGGATCTAGCATGCCTAAAGCAGTTGCTATTGGACAACCTATTGACCGAGGCTTTCAGTGAGGAGGTGTGATTAAATCCCAGGAAGGAGCTGACTGTTGATTTCCTGTAGACTCCATACTCTACTTATCTGCTGGGAAAATTCCACATGCTGTTATACTAGAAAATCATCTCAAAAGCTAAAACAGATACCTTAATAATTATAGAATATTTCTACAAATAAACTTTTATACTAACAATTATACGTTTTATGAAGATAGAATTAAAGCAAACATCAAAGACCACACAAACATGATCCAAGATTCCAAGCATACAGCATCTGCATGTCCAGGCAGATTCCTTTCCTTAGAATAGAAATGTGGGGCAGAATCTACCCTAAGTCCTGCATGTTTCCAGGACTTGCTTGATTTTCTCCTGGCAATTAAGTGGTGCTGTGATGCGTAGCACAGTAGACACACAATTTCACATCTATACTTTGCTGTTAAGTCATATCCCACTCCTTTCAGTCACGACCAGAGGGTGAGTCAATAAGATATGTAAGAAAGGTGGTCTTAATAGATGTTCTGCCCAGGGCCAGTCAGTATCGGGCTTCTGTGCCATTTTCTCCCATGGCGTCTCTTCATTTGAAAACAGCACCTTTCTCATTATCCATCTCCCCATTTAATGCACATACGAGAAATTATTTGACATCAGTAACTGAGTGAAGAAGGCAATCAATGAGTTGAAAGTGAGGCAATCATTGTCTGATCACTCAAACAACCGTCATTTCTTTGCTTCCACTGTAAATTTCATTATCTGGCATGGCAGAAGAGCTTAACTACTTAAAAGTCTAGCCGCTCTTATCTCCATCTTTACACGACTTGCCGAGTCCAAAAAGAAGACATCGGAATGTTCAGTATTAAATATTTGAAAGCTAAACTAAGTTTCTTCAGTCAGTTTATGCTGTTTTGTTTGTTATGTTAGTAGTCCTTGTGACCTAGCCTAGGCTGGCATGTAATTTGGAGTGAAGTTCTTCTGTTCAGGCTCACAAATGATAGGATCATACATGTTTGTCACCATACACAAATTTAAGTTTTTACTTTATCCATCCAAACATTTAATAATGCCAAGACCAAGGTTCATGCACATGTGAGTTGGAAGCCATGTTAAGGATACGTTAGCTCTTTGTCAAATTACTTTTGTGTGTATGTAAGTGTGGAATGTGTGCGTGTGTGCATGTGTATGCAGATGTGTATGTTTGTATATGTGCCAGTGCATGTATGCATGTACACGTGCATATGTGTGTTTAGAGGCCAACCTCAAGTGCTGTTCTTCAGGAACTATCTTCTTTCTTGATATAGAGTCTCTCACCAGTACCTGGGATTCACAGATTAGGTGAGCCTGTCTGACTGCACACCTCCAGTGAATTTCCTGTCTATGAATCCTAAACCCTAGGCTTACAAACATGCACTACCATTTCTAGCTTCATACATGGGTGCTCAGGACTGAAATGAACTTCTTTTACTTGTATGACAAGAAATTTATGGATGAGCTATCTTCTCATCTTCAAACACTGTTCCAATAGGCACAGGTGTTAATTCATTCTGCTGCCTTCATCAGCTTCTATTAAAAGTTATGATGCTTAATTAATATTACTACTTCATCCTGTACAGTACTCTATTACATTAATTTTCACAAACTAAAATTAAGTCTCTTTATAAAGCTATCACACTTTAGATGTTATGCAATTATAATTTACTCTCAGAGGTATATTTCAAAACAAAGGTATTCTATTTTTCTGACTATCTGATTATTGCCAAATCATACATTTTCATTCCGCATTTTCTTGATTATGTTTTTGATTTATTTCAAGATGCCCATTCTTGATACCTAGTTTGATACACAAACTATTTTTACCAGTTCTATAATGAAAGTCTATATCTATTGACCCAAGGTGAAGATAGGAGAATACAGAACTTCTTGCCCTACAGCCTCCATCCAGAGTTCTTTTTCATTGATTCAAATTATGTTGTCATGTTTTGAAATAGAAACAAAAGATCACAAACTGTGTAAAAAAAAACTTGAGTCTTGTCCCATGAGGCACAGAAGACGTGTGTATACAGGTATATTGCATGATTATATTTAGATTGAAGATCCATGCAAGTTTCTTACTACTGGTTTTTCACAAAGGAGGGTCTATCTATCTTCAGTTGAATCTGAGCTTAATGTCACGACAATGTTTCTTTGATCTTAAATTAATTTCAAGTGTTTTTTATATATAGCTCTCTCTTTAGTCCACCTTGTATTTGTCATCATATTAAAGAAAAAGTTATATTCATCATTAAAGATCTTTCTGTTCCATGAGGGTTACATCCGAGCCCACCACTAATACCTGCCATACACTGGTCTCTGATACTAGAGGTTGTATTTTCAATGTCATATGAGTTACACAGTATGCAGTCCATGAGATCAGTTTTCTTTGACTCATTATTAAACTTCGCTATGTGGAATATTTTTTTTCTTGTTTAGGAGTATTATGATATAGGGATATAGTTTTATTACTTCAATCCTTCAG
Source organism: Microtus ochrogaster (assembly GCF_000317375.1). Lineage (NCBI taxonomy): Eukaryota > Metazoa > Chordata > Mammalia > Rodentia > Cricetidae > Microtus > Microtus ochrogaster. Next base: position 17,580,010 of record NC_022013.1, on the reverse strand, counting down.
GTGCCAAAATATAATTGATTTGATCATTTATTTAGTAATTTTAACATTTGTGCAAACTAGTGTATAGTTTCATAAACTAGTTTGTGTTTTCATTTCTCTAAATTAAGGAAAATATAGTGTATTAGAACATAGCCATGATTGTTCTAGTAGTACATACACAGAGATAGAGTTGATTGACTCTGCAAGACATGTTGTGCCCTCCACCCTCTGGAACTATACATCTGGCCTTATCATAAATGTTTGCGTTCCTGGGTCATATGATAAATGCACATTTGCTTCTATAAAAAAACTGCCAAAGTGATAGGATAATGTTAGACTCTTTTTAGACTGAGCTAGATGGAAAAATGATTGGATCTATTAAACGATAGTGATGCTGGATGTTCTTCTTCCATGCATTACTCATGATATCTCAAAATGTTGTAGGCACAAAGAATAACTGCCTTACTTTTATATAATACATTGATAAAAGGAGCCAAGGAAAACATAAATTAATGGGCACACAAGTGGCTCCCTGATTTAAAATCCAATATAGTAATGATAGGAATTTTTCTAAATTGATTTATAGGTTAATAGAATTTATGTCAAAATCCAAGTAGGGGATTCATAGAAATATAGCACAAATATAGGAAAGTATATACAGAAGCAAATGGATTCTAACATCTGTGAGTGACACCAAAGTAACTAGAGTAGCCGCAACAATTTTGAAAATGAATGATGGAATTAGATCAAGCATGTTTCCATTTATGATTGGATTTAAAACTAGAGTATACACACTGTGTGGTATTAATGGAGGATCAAAGTCATAGATTAAAGAATGGCATGAGATGGAAATTTCATGGAAAAAATCATGAAACCAAGGAAAAGGCATTAAAGCTACATGGAAGTGGTGACAAGTTTGTCATAAACAGCTGAAACTTCACAGAGGAAACTGCTTCTAACTGTCTGCAGCACTGACCACAGCAGCTGAACTATAGAAAGAAATGTCATGCCCATCAAAGAGAAGTGGGGGAAAGTGGCTTATACACACAATGAAATACAATTACACTGCTTACAAGAGAATTGATTTAAATGGAAACAATCATATTAAGCAAATTAAGACAATTGCAGAAAGATGGATATATGATTTCTCTTATTTGTGCTTCCTAGATATCTTAATAAATTTTTTTAAAATAATAGCATATTATATTTGTAATTCTATATATATATATACAAACACACAAAATACACATATATACACATACACACATGGGTTATGAAAATAGAAGAAAATTGTCTAGGTAGACAAAAGGGGAGGAAATGAGCAGCAGTTATATGAGACAAGGGAAGGATATACTCAACTCACAATATGTGGAAAAAACCAGGCATCTGTATTTAATGAAAACTATTTAATTTTTAAATATTTTTAACGACAATGTTTTATGTTGTGATTTTTGATTGCATTGTTTTTTTGTGTGTAATATACCATTTGTGGTTCTGTGAATCACAGCACCAGTTACATCGTGAAGCCTTGCTAAACTCACTGAAATTCATTTAATTCAGGAAGTTTCTTTTGATGCGGCATCACAAAAACTGTAGTAGTTTATGGAATGTTTATACAATCCTATTCTCAGTGAATGGAGATAGTTCTGTAATTCCCTTCTAGTACATCTGCTTTTGTTTTTCTTGTCAAATTGCACCGACAGAGGTTTCCACTCAGTGTAAATTTGAAGTAGCAAGATCGAACATCTTTCTTGTTCCTATTTTTTGGGAGAATTCAAACCATTTCTCAGATAAAAACAATGCTTGTTCTGTTTTGTTGCTTTTTATATTTTTGAGGAAGTGATCTATTTCTAAGACTTACTTTATAATATGTTCTTACTGTCCACATGTTTATCTAACAAATCTAAGACTCACTATATGAAACAATATTGAAGAGAATAAGCAAATTCAACTAAATAATGGTTATGTTATTAAATAAGAAACATAAACCTGTCATGTGGGGGGTTGTGTATGTGTGTGTGTGTGTGTGTGTGTGTGTGTGTGTGTGCATGTGTGTCAAAAACAATTCAATTATAATCTATTGTACAGTTTAGTAGTGATTATTTGGATGAAAGTGTTTTAAAGTCCATAGAGAGAAATCCAAGCCTGAGTGTATAGTGTGGCTGGAAGTTTTCTAGGTCCCACTGGTCCCCTTGATTGTTTTCTCTCTGCCTACCTGTTCCCAAACCCACTTATGAAATAACCATTCTGAGGCTTAATATTAATTGCATACTCTTTGGCCTATTATTTCAGGTTTCTTACTAACTTTTCTTGCATCTTAAAATGAACTATTTTTATTATTTCATATTCTGCCATGAGGTTCATAGTTTGTTACCTCTTCCTTCTTGGGCAGCTACATGGCATCTGTCTGAGTCCATCTTCTATTTTGGATTTCCGACCTTGTTATATTCTGCTCTGTCATAGGTCAAAACTTCTTCTTTATTAACCAATGGGAATAAAACTTATTCACAGAATACAGAGGAGAATTCCATATCAGTAAAGTTCAGAGTTAGAGAGCTTATCTAGCATATGTTCAACAGAAACCTTGTGTTCAAACTCTTATACTACATAAAAGAAATTAAAAAAAACAAAAGAGAAAAAATGGTAGAGGAAGGTAAAGAAGAGGAGAGAATTTCTTGTGGTACAGGATTTCATAGATTATAAAGAAAAGAAAATTTGAAAATCTACTATGGGTTACCTGTATATAATGTCAGTAAGTGAAACAACAAGTAAAATGATATTTATATTAATATTCATAAAGATGTTATTGAACTAATTTTAACAGTAATATGCTACTTTTTCCTCCTGAAGCTCTATGATCCAGAACTTCAGAATTAAACGATTTGTTGGTAGGGCCTTTATCAACTAAATTAAAATGAAACCACCTGGTGGACTCTAAATTACTTGATTGTTCTTCCAAGACAAGAATTTAGATATGCTGGTGACAATCAGCGATAAAGCCAACAGCACACTTAGAAGATGGCAGGCTCGGATTAACTCCAGATAAGGCAGGAGATATAGAGATGTCACTTAAGTCCCATTCAAATAGCTGACCCAAGGTGACATGATATACATGAAGCAAGGAAGTAACTGCTATGGAAATGCATAGATAGGAATGTTTTGAGCAAAAGCCTATAGCATATAGATCAATTTTGAGAACGATCTGCTGGAAAATGCTGACTATCTTGATATGGGCAAGTGAACCACCAGTCAAGGACGGGTTCCTAATGTTTCAGAATGGCAAAACTGTTTAAAAACATCACTTGGTACTTAGAAAATGATGCATCTACATGATGTACTGCCACAGTTGCTGAACTATTTACTTTCAGAGTGGAACACTTGCAATGATTTCTGTTGGTTATGGTAAGATCGTTAAAGAAGGATGAGTTGAGGAATCATTGCTTGTTTCTAGGCAGACTTTTTATTATGTGTTTTTTTTAAATTTATTTATTTATTAAGGATTTCTGCCTCCTCCCCGCCACCGCCTCCCATTCCCTCCCCTTCCCCCGAGCAAGACCCCCTCCCTCATCAGCTCGCTTTTAACAGCACTATTTCCTCTTACCTAAGACATTAAAACACCGATCTGTATTGAAATAATGATTGTTAGTCTTAGAAGTATGGGACACGAATAGAAAGCAACTAAGTAAAAATAAGTATGAACCTAAGCCAGAGAGCAGGACTGAGTCCAAGTACTTATCACAGAGAACAATTAGGAGAGGCCCTCAAAAGCCCCAAACAAAGTGCTACCAAAAGAGAAGAACGCCAATCTTCCCACAGCGATTTCAGCATTAAATATGTGGGTATAAATACTATACTGCTTCTCCTAATTATATACACATTCACTGAAATTTTAAAAGTTTAGAGATTGGGTCATTACACATCGTATACTGACATGAAGTTATCATATCACAGCTGTTAAGTATTTACAGTTAGAATAAAAATTGTCAAATGTTTCTTAATTGAAAATATAAAATCATTACTTTCCTTAAATCCTCCTAACAAAAGTTACTCAACATAAGAAACAGCCTCAGGGTAAAACCAAAATCAGAAATGAAACTGTCTCAGGAAAATGTGGTAAGTGTATGCATGTCACAAGAAGTTCTTTCTGACTCATGCTTTCCTCTGTATGCATGCATCTCTAAGTGTGTGTGGGAGGGGAATAGATCCATCAGTTCATGCATGTGGATGCATATGCTTGTGTATGCATGTAGAGGCCAGAAGTCGCCACGGGTGTCTTCCTATCAGACCTTTTCTGTGAATTTCTGTTTATTTGCTTGTTTGTTTGATATTGGGTCTCTGAACAGAAATGGACCGAAAGGGCCATGCCGCCTAGTCTCAGGCTTGAGGCATCCTTTGGTGTATGCCTCCTCAGGACTGGGATTACAGATGCAGTTTGCTGTGCTTGCCTTGTTTGAGGGGGTTCTGGAGCTCTGAACACTCCCTAGTAGTCGTTTTGTCTTTTTCCTTTATTTTAATGCTGTTACTGCCCTAACATCCTGAAATGCCTGGAGCACAATGAGGATTGTGGAGATAAACCAAAAGTCTATATTTTTGTCTCAGGAGTGGAGCATCAGGAATGCAAAGTCCCTCCATGTTTCTGATATGGTTTTTGAAGGTTAGAGTAAAAGTAGCAGAGACTGGAGCAGGTAAAAATGCTTTGTCCCCAGATTTTTATGAAGAGGTAGGAAGTGAAGCCATTTCACAGCTGTGAGTGGGTCTATTTCATATGTAAAAAGAATTACTTATCAGAGGATGGACTTATGATATACAGATAATGATGGACTAAGAAGCCATGTTTGAGGATGAATTTAGCCTTTGGGAACATTCCTTATATCAAATCTCCAAGGATTATAAAGCAACAATATTGTAGCATGCTTGGGCACATCATCACTACTGTATTATTGTATGTGTGAGTATAAGATAAATTGCCCAAGTAGGTCTCTGGTTGAGAAGACACACTGGAGTGATTTTTGGAGGTTCTTTCTACAAACTCAAATTTCAGGACGAGGAGCTAGCTTGGTTGTGGGTAATACGTTACCTAGGAAAAGATACTGCTGTACAATGTTTAATACAAACTTCTCAAAATATTAGTCATGAGTAAGTTCAGCAAATTTTTGGAGAGTGATAAAGAAGAACTGAGGTGACACAGTTGTAAAAAAGCATAGCATGCAGTCAAATGCTCTGCCACTGAGCTATACCCCCATCTTGGGGGTGGAGTGGGATGGGGGTAAGGGGAGATGGGGAGAGAAAAGTGAGAAGGGGAGGATGGGGGAACTTGGTGAAACGGGATGATTAGGATAAAGGAAGTTTGGATAGGGGAGCAGGGAAGCACAAATCTTAGTTAAGGGAGCCACCTTAGGGTTGGCAAGAGACTTGAACCTAGAGTGGCTCCCAGGAGCCCAAAGAGATGTCCCCAGTTAGTTCCTTGGGCAGCTGAGGATAGGGAACCTGAAATGACCCTATCCTATAGCAATACTGACGAATATCTTGCATATCACCATAGCACCTTCATCTGGTGATGGATGGGAATAGAGACAGAGAACCACACTGGAGCACCGGACTGAGCTCCCAAGGTCCCAATGAGGAGCAGAAGGAGGGAGAAGATGAGCAAGGAAGTCAGGACCACTGAGACAGTGGGGCTGATCTATTGGGAGCTCACCAAGGCCAGCTGGACTGTGACTGAAAAAGCATGGGATAAAACCGGACTCTCTGAACATGGCGAACAATGAGGACTGATGAGAAGCCAAGGACAATGGCACGGGGTTTTGATCCTACTTCATGTTCTGGCTTTGTGGGAGCCTAGCCAGTTTGGATGTTCACCTTCCTAGACATGGACGGAGGGGGGAGGACCTTTGACTTTCCACAGGGCAGGGAACCCTGACTGCTGTTTGGACTGGAGAGGGAGGGGGAGAGGAGTGGCGGGAGGGGAAGAAAGGTGGGCGGAGGAGGAGGGAAATGGGAGGCTGGGGGGAGGCAGAAACTTTTTTTTTCTTTTTCTCAATAAAAAAATTTTTTAAAAAAGCATAGCATGCATTACAAGTGCCTAGGTTTGGCTACCAGAGCACACACTGAAAATAAATAAATGAATGAACAAGCTATGCATGGCGGTACATGTTTGTAATCACAGTTCCAGGAAAACAAAGACAAACAGTCTCAACTCCTTGCAAAGTTCCAGGCTGAATGAAGAGGTATTTGACAAAGAAAGAACTAGAAGGTTGATCTCTCACATATACAAATATATACACAAGTGATAAAGAAATCAATCCAATAGAAAACTACTAAAGTGCAAAAAGTGAGCAGCAGAGAATAGAATCAAGTAATTGATGCACTGATATAAAGTCAGAGGCCCAGCTTCAGTAGAAGACAGAGAAAGCCAAACCACAGCAGAGGATGCTGTCAGTCCAAGTCTCTTTTTATGGATGAGATTTTTATTTCTGAAATATCTATGTGTCCTTAAACTATTTTGGAAACTAATTGCTGTTTAGCAACTTCCTAAGAAGCTAGCTTAGACCCAAGAAGTTAAAAAAGAAACTTCTTAAGACTCTGGTAATGTTGAAGGCCAACTTGCTCCTCAAGATGTAGAAAAACTTATAGGTAAGCTCATTAAGACTCAGGAAGTGAATGCCTGAGAAGTCTCAGGAAGTTCCTGAAGCTGGTCAGAGTAGAAGGTTTTTTTCCATTCTCAGGCTTTTATGAGCAGTAAGAACTGCTGAGGAGACAGAGACAAGCTGGGGACCTAGAAGAGGCACAGACTATCCTTGCTGCCTTGATGACATTGTCCTGACTTTAAGTTGCTTTTAAGCCATGCTATGAGCTCTGGGGTTCCAGGTTTCATGAACCATATCCTTTCTTTGATCTGTCATGTATTCCCTTTCTGGGCTGAAGAGATATTTTCTCATATATCCTGAAAAAACATTTCCATGCAATATTTATTGGAGAAAATGTTGAATTATTGTCATGAAAAATAGATGTGATATGATCAGATAAGAAAATCTGGTGTGTGTGTGTGTGTGTGTGTGTGTGTGTGTGTGTGTGTATCTGTGTAAAACATTTTGGAAACTGTGATCTATACATACATACATACATGTATGCATATATATACATACATACACAGATAGATGATAGATAGATAGATAGATAGATAGATAGATAGATAGATAGATAGATAGATAGATAGAGGATAGGAGCAACAGGGGTTAAAAGAGAGGCAAATGAGAGTAATGGGACCTAGCATGTTCAAATACATGAGAAACATGTATGAAAATACTACAGTAATAGTCATTATGTTTAACAATACTATACTAATACTTGTAAAACTCACATGGGAAGTTATTGAGAAAGTTACACTCAGTATTTTGTCATGTAAATAAGCATCATTATACTGTGATGTATTGATGTAGACAACTGCACTTACTGAAGCATTCTTTCTGATACTGTCTTATTAGAAAGCAAAATCAAATTCAAACTGTAAATTTCACGGTGGCTGTCTATACCAACAAACTCAATTTAACTTTATAACTGTATGATAATAAGTATAATAATTAGACCAAAAAATTATAATAAAACTTTATTTTACTAAACAAACCTGAATCCAAATTGCAGTAACCCTTAAAAGTGTATTATTGCAGATATCAATAAATGTATAAAAGGATCATAGAGAATAATATAGCTGACTAATATGCGGGGTGGGATTGGAAGAGAAGTGGGTGTATATGGAGGGAAAGTGTCATAAACTTCCTGGAAAAAGTCAGTTTTGCTTATCCATAAAACACTCTCTAAATGCTAGTGGGCATAGGCATATATAATTAGGCAACACTTTCCCATGTCCAATTGATTTTTTTTTCCAAAATTGAAACTTTGAACTTGTTATGCAACTCCGTGCTTTCTCTCACTTTTATGCCTGATAACCACATCTCACGTTCTTCTCTGGGCATTTCTTAGCCTCTATCATATGCCAAACCTCACAGAATCTACTAGGTAAATCCCTGAAGTGTAAGAGTGCATTATTTGCTCGTGTTCCCCCTCCTTCTGCTCCTGATTTGGACCTTGAGATTTCTGTCCGGTGCTCCAATTTGGGTCTCTGTCTCTGTCTCCTTTCATTGCCTGATGAAGGTTACTATTCAGGGGGATGCCTATATGTTTGTCTTTGGATTCACCTTCTTATTTAGCTTCTCTAGGATTGCAAATTATAAGCTCACTGTCCTTTAATTATGGCTAGAAACCAAATATGAGTGAGTACATCCCATGTTCCTCTTTTTGGGTCTGGCTTACCTCACTCAGGATAGTGTTTTCTATTTCCATCCATTTGTACGCAAACTTCAAGAAGTTCTTGTTTTTTACTGCTGAGTAGTACTCTAATATGTATATATTCCATACTTTCTTCATCCATTCAGGACCGCGAGGGGTACACCCACATTCTGAGACAATGGGGATGTTCTTTCGGGAATTCACCAAGGCCAGCTGGCCTGAGTCTGAAAAAGCATGGGATAAAACCGGACTTGCTGAACATAGCGGACAATGAGGACTGCAGAGAACTCAAGAACAAGGGCAATGGGTTTTTGATCCTACTGCACGTGCTGGCTTTGCGGGGGCCTGGGCGGTTTGGATGCTCAACTTACTAAACCTGGATGGAGGTGGGCGGTCCTTGGACTTCCCACAGGTCAGGGAACCCTGATGGCTCTTCAAGCTGATGAGGGAGAGGGACTTAATCGGGGGAGGGGGAGGGAAATGGGAGGCGGTGGCGGGGAGGAGGCAGAAATCCTCAATAAATAAATAAATTTAAAAAAATGCAAAAAAAAAAGAGTGCATTATTTGTCCTTTGTTCTTTGGCTTCTTTCAGGTGTCACAGTGGTATTGTTAAAGGCTGCCCTTGAGAGACAGGCAGTCTGCTGACACCTACGATAAGCTATATCTACAGAGTTTGCCTGAAAAGAAGCATTACTTCTTAATTTGGTCATTTATGGAAATCACTGGATAAATTGATATTTACTTCATAGACTCCTACATGCAGCTGTGTTATTTGATTGCTTAACTGAATCCAGTTTTCAATTTTATGTATTCCTTTGCCATAGACACATATGGCATTTGGAGCATTTTCTGCATTTCTAGATTCAAAGTATCTCAGGGTTATATTGTGCATTGTCTTGGCTTCTTTTTTGAAGAAATATGCTAGACATCAAGATCTTGCTGATTGTGTAACTATATGAAAAGTATAACTTTGAAAATATTAGAACTCCATTAAAATCAGCAATAAGGGGAATATAATCACAAAAATGCATTTTCTTGATGGGTGGTAGTGGTGAACGCCTTTAATTCTAGTACTCAGGAGGGAGGCAGAAGCAGGTGGATTTTTGTGAGGCCAGTCTGGTCTACAGAACTAGTGCTAGAACCATCAAGGCTAACAAAGAAGCCCTGTAACATAAAAAGATTTTTAATTTATTTAAATTTGTGTTATTAAGTACATAACTTATAAAGGTGTACACTTTAGCAGAATACCATATACTATCTAGACACTCGTATACTTGCATATGACACTTATATATTTGCATAATGTGTAAGTTGGGCAAACACTAATAGAAAGTTGGTGAAAGTGTATTAGAGATCTCACAGGGAGGCTTAACAAGGAGAGAAGAAAATTTTAGAAACACTGCATGAAGCAAGTACTGGGTTTCAGATGTTCAGCTTTTTCCACTACATTTAGAATATTTGGGTGGGCTGTAGTGATGCACAGTGTCCACAAAGTGGAGGGAAAGATGAAATAACATAGTGGAGATGAGGAAGAACAAAGAGCTTTCTAAATGAAGCAAAGGAAGAATGGAGAGAATATAGAGAAGGGGAGGAGGGCAGAAAACAGATAGCTAACAAGTGAGGAAGAGGGACAGAAGGAAGGAGAGAAGGATACAGGGATGGAGGGAAGAATAAAATAGTAGTAGAATAGAAGAAAGAAAGGGGAGAGGGCTTAGGGAATAGATCTTGGTAGTGCTTTGAGGGTTTCATAAGTAATCATCCATTTGGGGCAGGGAGAGTCAGTGGTGTTAATTTTAGCAAATATTTCCATTTTGGTTTTCATTTACAGCTTAAATTCCAATGATAAGAGTATTATGGCAAAAACAATAAGTCACTAAACTGGAATGTGTCAGAGAAAGAAGAAAATCTCTATGAAATATCTTTATCATTTCAATGATAAAGCACAGTTGCCAGAAAATCTAAAATGATTGTCTGTACTGTGAGATATGCAAAGACACAGAGTTAGGAACTTCTTAATGTGACAAAGATCTAGGTAATACAAATATTATACATAGAGTTCATATTTGAAATTTAATTATTTGATACCCCTGGGAATATAAAAATTTTGATAGGATTTTTAAATTAAAATAAAAAATTCCCATATTTGTAATCAAACCCAAACTCATTTGGTCTCAGACATTAATCTTGTGTGCCTTCCAATTTAAAGTATACTTGACCTCTAAAAGTGCACCTCCATGGTGTGCTAACCTTGCCTGGAAGACACGAAAAAATGCCTGTTCCCCTCAGAACAGTCATGGACAACAGATGAAAAAAATGAGATACAACCGAATCCTGACTTAGGGAGCCAACAAGTTCATCACGAACACAGGTGAGGCATTTGCCACAGGAACATTGTTGTCCAAAAGGAAGCTTCATTACTGAAAATCCTGGTGTGGTTGATGAAGCACAAAAGTTGCATTCCTGGAGCTCCCCATGCAAGCAACAACAGCTTATCTGAGCATGATACTTTCCCATAGTATCCATGATTTTTATGTAAATATGGAGAGGAATCGTGAGAATCTATGTCAGGAACTTCCTGATGTCTTTAAGGCTATGTTTCATTCCAGAGTCTTAAAAGTTTCATGTGTTTCCTGAGTCTAACCCAGATCCCTCTAGAAGGGAACTTTTTAGTTGTAAGAAAAGAACTATTCAGCTATCCAAAACTAATATTCTTCTAAATCACTGTATTTAAGTATTTATAAAATGTGTCCATCTGTTTAACCTCCTCAAGAACACAAACTTGATTATGCACCAAAAATAAAAAGTCATATTTTATTTAAAAAGTAGTTCCAGATTCTTCCAGTGTGCATGTGATTTCTAGGAGTGCTTCATTGTAAAATTAATATGATACATTTTATAGCCATATACTTAAGACACATGATCTGTATGTGGAGTCTCTGATGTTGGAATGATTGATGTAAAGTATAAACTTCATTCTCCTGATACACAGACACACACACACACACACACACACACACACACACACACCCTACAGGTAACAAATGTGTTCTCCTGGCTCCTGGGGCACAATGTGCCATCCAGTTCCTAAGAGACCAATACAGTCTATTAGTCAATGAAATGTTCAGGCCACTGTGTGTTTATCTATATGTTCAGTCTCTTCTCACTCTCTGCCTTCATTCTCTTAGGACTAACCAAATCCTGGTGGAACACCATGCTTTCATCTATTCTTTATACTCCCTTAGTTTCCCAAGCCCATGCTTATTCCTAATTCTCAGATCTTAACTCTCAAGAACACATTTACCAGGAAGCCTAATTGGCCTCATCTGGCAGACACAACCATGAATTCCTTACCAGTAAAGAACTAGCCAACAGATAGTCCTAAGAACCAGAAAAGGCAACAGAAATTATGGAACAAAACACCTGTCTAAAAAGACAAGATAAGATATCAGCCTATAGAATTAAGAACATCCTAATCTCAGATGCCTAGATGCTAAAGTAAAAAACACAGCACCAGTCAGGACAATTTTCTCTACTACAGTCCAGTAACTCTTTCCAAACTAAGCCTTGAGAAATGCAACATAGCTTAATCACAAGGAAAATACCTCATAATAGCCTTGATGAAAATGATACAGATCCTTAAAAAGGAAATCAATAAAACTCTTAAAGAAATCATTGAAAACACAAAGAGTGGAAGTATATTTTAAAAATGTTCACGGCCTAAAAGTAGAAATAGAATCAATAAAGAATACCCAAACTAAGGGAAACTTACAAATGAAACTTTTAGAAAGCCAAAAATTGAATATCAGAAGCAAGTCTTACCAACAGAATACAAGAGATAGAAGAGAGAATCTGAGGCATTGAGGGCAATTTAGGAGAAATAGATACTTCAATAAAAGGAAATAGTAATTGTAAAATAATCTAGACTCAATCCTTTCAAGAAATGTGGGACACAGCAACAAGACCAAATCTAAGATTAGAGGAACAGAGGAAGGAGAAGAAACCCAAGTCAAAGGCAAAGAAAATAGTCAATAAAATCAAAGAAGAAAATTTTCCTCACTTAATGATGCCTACCAAGTTACAAAAAGCATACAGAACACCAAACAGATTATATCAGGAAGAAAATTTCCTTGCACAATAATAATCAAAACCCTAAATATATAGAACAAAGAAAGTATATAAAAAGCTGCAAGATGAAAAGAACAAGACGTATATAAAGACAAACCTCCTATGACAATTACACTGGACTTCCCAAATGAGATTCTAAAAGCCTACAGCATGTACATATTTCCTACAAACTCTAAGAGAACAGAGATGTGAATTTAGACACCAATACTCACCTAAACATTAAATCACAATAGATGGAGAAAATACAACATCCCATGATAAAACAAATTTTAAGCAATATCTATCTACAAATGTAGCGTTCACTAGAAGGAAAACTCCCACCTAAAAAAGTTAGCCACACCCAAGAAAACACAAGTATAAAATACTGCCAGACCAGCAAATCAAAATAAAAGAAACACACAAAATAACACATTCTCTCTCTCTCTCTCTCTCTCTCTCTCTCTCTCTCTCTCT